>NW_024871031.1:692500-976741 GCF_019054845.1 Dipodomys spectabilis | reverse complement strand
TCCATATATGCATTGTCTAACAGACTAGCCACTGGCTATCTGTAGCTAATAAATCTCAAATGTGAATAGTGTCTGAAAAATTAATTCTTCCAATTTCAGTTAAATGAATTTTTAAATAATAAGATTCATCTACTCACTGTTAACTGAACATCTCAGTTTCCAAATAAGGAAGCTGAAGTGCTCACAAAGGTGATGATAAAATATAATCCAAGTGAAGAATTTTCCATTAGATACTAACTGAATGCCTTTGAATTTTCTGAGCTTTTCTGTCTTATAGAATTCAGCCATCACTCACCTAGATTGACAGCTGGGAAGAAAGGGGTGGGAGATAAACACAAGCTACTTGGGATACTGAGAATTGCTACTTGAAGATGAGGGTTATGCATGAAACTTTTCTATATTTAGTAGACAGCAAAGTGTGTGGAATCCTGAAGGTAGAAAAATAATGATTATATTTCAATCAAACAGGTGCTCTGTTTATCAAAATGGGAGAGAAGTCAGACAGGTGAATTCTATAAATATACAAACAATATAGAGAAAATTTGCTACATTCTATTCCATGATATACCCTGGCATAAACTTTGGCACTCTGTACATACTCTGTAAATATTCACACACTAAAAAACAGAAATGTAATCCTTTATTACTGTTAAAATACATAGACTATCTTCATAATATATATTTGTGGGCCTATTTTTTTCCTTAATTTCTTCCACACCTACATTAAGAAATGGCTCTAAGATAAAAGATTCCAGATGTGTTAAATTTGAATTTCATCTATTTCTTTTGTTGAATTTTATTCTAGATAGGATTGAGGGCTTAGGGCTAGTAAAATAATAAGTATTCTCAGCAAATTGTCATGCCTCATTTTTAAGGGGAGCTATGTGTTTATTAGGAGAAATATGTATTGGTCTTGGTAGCTAGGAACATTCAAGAAACAAAAGAAAAAGAACAATTCCACGGCAGTCTCAAGTGTTTGCATATCTTCAAGTGAACACTAGCTGCTCTATATTCCATAGTATATTTGCAAGCTTTTTCTAAGATACTGTCATCCTCCAGGGTAAAGTTCAGGCATGCCTATTGCTCACTATAAAGATCGCAGTTGCTCAAACTCAGAACCCATTGTTTGTATAGGCTTCACATGGCTATATTTACTTCACTCAGTGGCACTGAGGGATGGGAGCAACACTTGAAATATATAAATATTCACATACACACATATCTTACTGGCTGTCACTATTACTGTAAAAATTAGGTGCTTTTTGTCTCTGACCCAAGAGCATCATAAATCGTCTAACATCCATAAAGTGTGACAAATTCATTATTAACTTGCAAATAGGTTAAATCTCTAGCTTCACACAATTATAAACACTCATATGAAGAAAAATACATAACTAGAGTTTTGGTGTGCTTCTATATTACGAAGGTCTCAAATTTCATCTTATTTGCCAGGAGGATGCAAAAATGCTTGATAGGAAATGTACTCATTACCTTGTCATGTAACTATAACCCCTTTGTACAGTATTCTTACAATCAAAAATGTACAAAAAGAAAAAAAAAGAAATTGCAAGTCACGTATTTCCATTAAAACTAACTAAATTTAAGTCCTGTAACTTTCCACAGGTTTTTAAGGACCAAATAAATTGTGGGTATGCCCCAAGGCCTTTATGAAAAGCTAAGAGAGAGAGATCCAAAAGTGGCAGTAGATAGGTGACCAGAGCGTAATTATGTATCTTTACTTCACTGTTACCATAGCAGGAGTGCAAATCAATATGATGGTTCGTAGTTACAGGACCGGAAGACATACTGGAAACTGACATCAATGAAGGGTCATTCATTGCAGGAAAACATAAATCAGGATGCACCAAAGGTTGCAATCAACAGTGTACAAAAAAGCAACACAGAATTGAATATAAAGTTATTGCAAGTATATATTTGATAAGAGGTTCACATCAAAAATATATAAAAACATCATTGCAACGACACACAACCTGATTTTACAATGTGCAAAGAACTCAGATGTTTCTCCAAAGAAGACAGTGTTAACAAGCCCACGAAGAAGGTGTTTAACATCACTAATCACCATGAAAGTGTAAGTCAAAATAATGAAGAAAATTACCACTTCATATGAATTAGGTAGGATAACTACAAAAAAATAAAGTAACAATATTGACAAAAGTGTGGTAAAATTGGAACCGTTCTATAGGAAACAGAATGGCATCTTTTCAAACAATTAAAGACAGGATTATTCATACTTGTAATCCTAACCACTCAGGACAGGAGTCTGAAATCCAACGATTACAGTTCATAGCCAGCCTGCGCAGAAAACTGGAAGTGGATCTGTGGTTTAAAGTGGTAGAACTCTAGCCTTGAGGAAAAGTTCAGGGACAGTGACTTGGCCCTGAGTTCAAGCCCCACGAACAAAAAATTTTAAAAAAAAGAAAAAAAGAGAGTTTTCATGTGATCCAGTGACTCCATTTCTGGCCATATAATCTAAACATCTAAAAGCAAGGTCTGGAAAAGATCTTGTACTCATATTCATTTTGTACAATACTCAAAACATGGAGGCAATCTAGTGGCCATCAACAAATGAATAGCTAAAGCAAATGTGGTTTATACATACAGTGGTATATTATTTCAACTTTAAAAAGAATTATGGGGCTGGGAAGGTGGCTCAGTGGTTGAGCGCTTGCCTTGCATGCATGAGGCTCTGGGGTCAATTCCTCAGCACCACATAAGAAAAAAGGAAAAAGCCGGAAGTGGCACTGTGGCTCAAGTGGTAGAGTGCTGGCCTTGAGCTGAAGAGCTGAGGGACAGTGCCCAGGCCCAGAGTTCAGGCCCCACGACCGGACCCCCCCCCAAAAAAAAATATTATGTTGTGACATATACTATATTATGGATGAATCTTTAGAACACTGCTAAGTGAAAAAAGCCAGTCATAAAAAGACCAAATACTACATGATTCTACTTATATCAGTAGTTACATAGAACAGTCTAATTGATAGAGACAGAAAGCAAAATCATACTTGATGTGTACTTTGAAGCAGAGGAGAGTGGAAAATTGTTTTAATGAATAAAGAATTTGAAACTTGGAGGATGTAAAGAGTATGGACATTGAGATTGTACAATATTGTAAATGTACTTATTACTACTATGTTGTATTCTTAAAATGATTAGTAAAACATGGGAGAGAATTCTGAAGGGGTTAAACATAATCGTGGTACATTGTATGCTATGTGGATATATCAAAAAGAAAAATCCACTTATTTAAGTAAGTAATGCTACTGAGTTGAAAAAAAGACAATAAATTTTAAGTTAAGTGTGCAAGTTTAAGTCAGAGGTCTTTGCTTCTTCAAAACAGCAATTTAGACATCGAATTTCTCTGTCAACATAGTGTTGATGGGACATCACAATGTACAGTGCCCTGTGAGTAAGAAGTGGTTATGTGCCACTCAGAGGGAGTTAAACCACTTCATCTGGGTAGTTATGGATAAAAAGTAATGGTTGGAACTGGCTCCAACATGGTGGGAATGAATGATGCAGCAAAAAATACACACCCTTTTCCCGCGAAGCTTTAGGTGCTAACACATATCTTTTTCTGACTATGGTCTGGGGAGTGTCTTTCTACTTCCCATCCAATCAAAAGTGTTTTCTGTGCTTGTGCTCTGAGATGGGGCATCCAATAAGGAAAAATTCCCTACTCATGCTCGGAGACTAGGAAACCAATTATGAGACACTATGTCCCTCTTTTCGCTAGGGAGCCTGCTTCACTGCTCTGTTTTTGCTTTGAAGAAGAGACTATTGCACTGCTCTCTTTTTGCTTTGAAGAAAAACTGCTTTAAAACTGTTCTGCTCTCTAATTCTTTAAAGAAAACAAACAAACAAACCCGAGACATAGACAAAACTGTTATTCTGAAGATGTTGCGTGGAGGGCAGCCTTGAGCTTCATCTTTGAGAATAGATTTAGAATTTGATAACTTAGGTGCTGTGGTTTCATATTAATCTGAACCAGGCTAATATCTGCATTTTCTCATTTCTTCTAACTAGAATCTCTAAAGTATTAGGAAAAAACAAAACAAACAAACAAATAATAAACAGCAAGAACCTTATATTAGGCTAGCAAAGGCTCCAGAAATTCTCAGATTTCTAATTTTTTCTTGCATGAATCTAATAAATGAAAAGTTAATGCAGCAAACTAGCATGTTTAAGGTGTTAAATTATGTAGAATATGGTTTCTTTTCTTCCTCTTATTCTGAGATAGAAATTGATCTATTCTAAAGCCAGAAGATATGTTTTCTTCACAAGCTCAATTAGGTTCGCTGAATTTTGCTTTCTTAAAAATTGCTTAACTCCTGTAAGAGGGAATTGAAGACTGCAAGGCAGGAGGGATTGAGTGTGAGATGTGGGAAGTGTTCTCATACTCTGCATCTAGAGGGCTAGAAAATATGATGATCTGCTCGTTGCCTCAAGCAATTCAGAAAGTGGCTTGCATTTTCTAAAATCTAAACTTTCACCTTCTCCTTCCCACCAAGAATTCCCCCTCAGGCTTCTTCTTACCATAATGTCTTGGCAGCTTAGAACTGCTTTGCCTCAGAAATGAGGCATCAGAAGTGTGCCCTGTGGTCAGCCAAGCAGCTGGTATCTGATTGATTCATCTATGGCTCTGAAAAAGCTGCAGCTCAATCTGTGCTCTGTGCTCAGGGTTCAGTAAGTGTGCTTAAGTCCATAGCTACGTGCTTCCAGAGAGCAGACTTTCCTCTTTCTATTAGCGGTACAAGACAGGTTCTTTATAATGAAGCAGCCATACATAGCTGTAGGTTTCATAACCACTTGCTGAGGCGAGTTTGCCTAAGGGAACCAAGGCAATATGCAAATAAGGTGTTTTCACCTGGAAGCTCATAAGCCTCCATTCCAAAAAGGGAGTTGCACTAGCACAACTATGCTTATTGCAGCATTATTTACCATAGCTAAGATATGGAACCAACCCAGATGCCCCTCAGTAGATGAATGGATCAAGAAAATGTGGTATATATACACAATGGAATTCTATGCTTCCATTACAAAGAATGACATTTCCCCATTTGTTAGGAAAGTCTTGGAAAAAATTTTATTAAGTGAAGTAACCAAGCCCAAAGAAGCAAAGGTCCCATGGTTTCCCTTATTTGTTATATCTAGTATATGTATGAGTCAAGAAGGAAAGATCAAATAATGGGATGTTAGGAAAATGAACCCTTAGATAAGTATTTAAATATTTTTTTTTCTGTCATGCATTTGTTTCTAACTCATTTATAAGATAATTGCTTTATAGCTTTGTATGTCCCTCCCCCACAGTACAATCCCTGCTTTCACTATATTTGATGTCGGTATAATTTGTGGAGGAGATGGGGAAAAACAAGTCATTTAAGGATACAGGTGGACCCGATGCAACTATAAGTACAAGTCATCATGTCAAAAATGAACTTTACAACATTGGTGCGGGAGGGGGGGGGCGGGATTGGGGGTGCGGGGGGAGGCTGGGAAGGGATGTGAAGGGTAAACAAAGGAGGAGGCTGCAATGCTTGATAAGAAATGTACTCATTATCTTGCCCATGTTATTGTAACCCCTCTGTACAGTATGTTCACAAAAAATAAAAACTTAAATTAAAAAAAAGGGAGCTGCTTATAATAAATTCTGTCTGGAAATGGACTGTGTAGGAGTTAGAATAATCTTTTTCTCTGAAAATAATGGATTGAGGGAAAGCATTGACTAAGCATAATCATCTTCCACAAAGCTATATAACTAAAGTATATCCTGTTACTAAAATCGTTCTAAGGACTTTAGGAATAGTTTAACTCATAAAGCACAAGCTGAGTAAGAATTTTCTAACAATTTCTGGCCTGGTTGTCCTGGTTTAGTGGATTGCTCTGAAACTGTTAACCCCTTTCAAAATAACCAGCTGTGCTTCAAAAGAGCCAATCCAGCAAGATTGTGAACACAACTTGTGATCAATACCAGAAGTAGTAACTCATTAGGGGTATAACTTGGGCAGACTTCCTACTCAGAGTGGTTGCTTCCTGTCAATAACATGCCCTTTAACAGAACTAAACTTTGCCATGCTAAGTTCCTTTCAACTTGGTGGTCTTTCTTGGGATATTGGGTTACAGTAGGGGAGTTTTCCCAACAATGTGGGGACTAGTCCAGGATCCATGTTATGAAAGGGGGATGTAGGGAGACGCTCAGGAGGAGACACAACCTGACTTGTTGAGATAGCTCAAGGTTGGGTTATACACCATCGGTTGTGGTAAAGGAAGGAAAGTGTATCAGCAATTTCAGGAAAGGGCCCAAGGAAGCACCTCAATAAAAAGTAATCTCATGCATCAGCCATGAGAGGAAAAATTGGACTAGAGCATACTACCTGGTTGGTTGGGGATTTTTATGGGCTGAGTGTGTCTTAGGCACAAAGAGAACTTGAGTCTCAATGTGTGTTTTCATTCTCTGGCCCAAGAATAAAAATGTGGGAGCTGGAGGAATCTATTGTTGAGAAATCTCCAGTAACGGGAAAGTTAAATATGAGAAGGGTGCACAAGAAACTTACAATAGGGAGGATTAAGTGCACCAAAAACTGAAATCACAAGAGACCTGCTAAAATGGGGAATAAGAATTCTAGGCCTAAGGAACCCAAGAAAAATGATCTAAGGACCTGCTTCTGATAATCCATTGGGAGAATGTTGACAAAGGTCTGAGAACACTATTAAATAATGGATGGTTTTCATTATGGTGCTCCATAATGTGCACTTGTCCAAACAAAAACTTGTTATGAATATGTGTTTGCATGTGTGTGTTTTAAATCTTATATCCTGAAAGGGGAACTCAAAAAATTCCTACTCACTAAACTCCCTCAGCTGCCCACTTTGCCTCTGAAGCCTGGATTGATCCAGGCTTGATTGATCCTCTAGCTGATCCAAGGATGTATGGCATTGAATCTTAGTTTCAGAAGCAGACTCTCTGGGTAGACTTAAAATTCAAGTCAAAAACCAAGTGCCAGTGGCTTGCACATGCAATCGTAGCTACTCAGGATCTGAGAATTAGAGTTCAAAGCCAGCCAGGGCAGGAAAGTCCTTGAGACTCTTATCTCCAATTAACCACCAGAAACTGGAAGTGGTACTGTGGCTCAAGTAGTAGGGCTTTTGCCTTGAGCTCTGGGCCTGGGTGCTGTCCCTGAGCCCTTCAGCTCAAGTCTTGTGACGAAGAAAATAATGCTTGGGTGAAATGGGTTAAATATTCTGCCCACCATTACTGTTAAGATTCTATGGCACAGAAACCAGAAAAACAAGTGGTCCACTTCCTACTATGATGAACCTCAGATCCCCAAGGGCATGGATGCATGATCTGTCAGTCAAACACGGCCTGGGGAAACTTGTAAAACCCTGCTATTGCTGTTCACAAGAGTATGGATCTAAGACAAAAACCCTGTCTTCCCAAGCCAACTAAACTCCTTGCTTCTCTAGGTACGGGGAGGGATAATTGGCATTTCTGGGAAACTTATCAAGATGCAGTGAAATCCAAACCTTGAAGAGATGAGCAGTAATCACTAAATATAGCCATGGGAGATGTCTAATGGTATTGTGGAGGACCATTGTTGTAGACCTTCCTGACCAACTAGAGTAGAACCTGTACTTTGGTTCAATTGGCCATCCCTTTCACCCTAGCATTTCATCCACCTGTCCATTCTCAAACATTTTATACTAGTTAGGAGAGACCCTTCCCTAGAGGGTCATTCGTATTTCCTAATTACTTAGGTGCTTTTCAGGATCACCCCCACCTAAGTTTCCAAAAAGTTCAAAGCCTGAAACCAGACAGCACCTTATGAATCAGTTTTATTCTTATGATTAGTATAAATAAAATATTTTTGGGGTTAGGAATATGGCTTTGTGGTAAATTGTTTGTCCAGCATGCATGAAGCCCTGGGTTTTATTCCTCAGAACCACATAATCAGAAAAGGCTGGAAGTGGCACTGTGGTTCAACTGGTAGAATGCTATCCTTGAGCAAAAGAAGCTCAGGGAGCACCAGGACTGGCAAAAATAAAATATAGAGTAGAATAAAATCAAAAGAGATTTGTTAATTATACTAAAATTTATTTAACCCATAAACTAAATGCTCTAGTAGGATGGCATGGGAAAATTAGCTCTAGAAAGAAACATTACCTGACAAGGGAAGAGTTTCTGTGGTGATTGGAGACCAAAGCTGCACAAAGACCTTTTTTTTTTTTTTTGGGTCCAGTCATGGGGCCTAAACTCTGGGCCTGGGCACTGTCCCTCAGCTCTTCAGCTCAAGGCTAGCACTCTACCACTTGAGCCACAGTGCCACTTCCCGCTTTTTCTTTTTTGCTTATGTGGTGTTGAGGAATTGAACCCGTGGTCTCAGGCATGCAAGGCAAGCACTCTACCACTGAACCACCTTCCCAGACCCTGCACAAAGACTTTAGAAGGTTTGAACATTGGCAAGTGAGTTAACTAAAAATTCAGACGAAGAGGTGGGAAGGTGGTTTAGTGGTAGAGTGCTTGCCTTGCATGCATGAACACCTGGGTTCAATACCTCAGCAACATGTAAGCAGAAAAAGCACTGCGGCTCAATTGGTACAGAGCTATCCCCGAGCTGAAGAGTTGAGGGACAGTGTCCAGACCCAGATTTCAGGCCTCACAACCGACAAACCCAAGAACAAAGAAAAGAAAAAAGAAAAAAATATGGGCACTGGTTGCTCATGCCTGTAATCCTAGCTACTCTGAAGGCTAAGATCTGAGAATGGTCATTCAAAGCTAGGCAAGGCCGGTAAATTCTGTGATACTCTTATCGCCAATAAACCACTGAGAAAGCTGGAAGTGGTGTTGTGGCTCAAGTGGTAGAGGACTAATCTTGAGCTGAAGAGCTGAGGGACAGCACCTAGGCAAAGAGTTCAGTTCCAAGACCGACCAAAAAAAAAAAAAAAAAAAGGTAAGTTACACCTAAAGGGTTTCCTACCAAGAGGGAGGAAGGGTTTCCTACCAAGAGGGAAGGAGTTTTGGGGGTTTCTATCTAACAAGAATGCAAGTTTCCCTTCTAGTAGGCAGGGGCATTGCCTGCTAGTAAGGAGGGTGTTACTGATAAAATTGGTCAAAACATGATTCAGTTTCATAATGCCCAGATAAATGTCTAATGTTTGACTTGTGAAAACATCCTTCTTGGGGAACTCCAAACACTCTTAATCCCTTAAAGTGATCATGCTTAATTCCAGGGCCTCAATGGACCCTCTAGTTAATCTTATGATATGACTGCAAATTCAATCTTGGAGCAGACACTCTGTGTATGTCTTCCAATTTTGAGTCTATCCAGATTCAAATTGAGACTGAATAAGTTTGGTAAATACTGTGGTGATTCTGTCCACATATGGAGTACTGCTATGACTGTGTGGCAGGGAGGCCACACAAGAGGTTCTATTTGTGCTGTCATGGAGCTCAGACCCCATGTGCATGAAACTCATGAGAGGTCAGCAAAATGTGATCCGAGACAACTTGGAACACCTTGTTGCTCTTCTCAGAAGCAAGAGTCTATTCCAAAAACCCCTGAAACTGATAAACTCCATTCTTTCCAGGTCAATTACCTGGCGAAAATTGGACATTTCTGAGAAACTTACCTGGATGTAGTGAAGGCCAACCCTTTGAGATGAACAGGAAGTACAAATCATAGCCAGGGGAAAAGTCTGGTGGTATTCCAGGAGACCACTATTGGAGATGTTACTGGCCAACTGGAGTGGAATCTGTGCTTTGGTTACATTGGCCAATCCACCCCTGACCATTTTCAAACACCTTAAATTAAGGAGGGACTTCTTAGTTAGTGGGTAATTCAAACTTCATATTTGAAAATACAAACTCCATATTTACAAATTTCATATTTACTTAGGAGCTCCTGAAAATTTCCCAAAGAGCTTAAAGCTAGAAACCAGAAAAAGCAGCTTAAATTAGTTTTATTCTGTTGATCTCCACAATCTATGATCTCCATAATCGAATTATTCCAATATGTGCTTTTATTAATCAGCAGGATTTATTTATTGGAAATGCCACCATGTAAAAGTAACTAGGAGTCACTGGTAGAATTGAATGGGAAAAATTTGGTCTAAATATAATACTTGACCAGATAAGATGGTGATAAGTGAAATGAACCCCAACATAGGGGCACAAGTTTTTTTTTACATTTCTTGCTATTGTTTCTAACATATTTATAATGTTTCGTGTGATTTTTGTTTCTTTGTATTCTGTGCCCCCAAAAAACAGCATAATACCTGTTTCCAATGTTTTTGATGTTGGTGCCCTCCATCTTGTATATACACTTCTCTAGTTTGGGGAGGGAAAGGGAAAAAACAGAATACTTAAATAGGAATACAGGTTGATCCATTGTAACAATGAGATGCACAAGACACTGTTGAAAAACAAACTTTACAATTTAGGCGGGGTTCGGGGTAATGTATAGGGTAGTTTTGGAGCTAGGAGATTAGGGATGGTAGGGGACATATAAAGGAGGAGGTAACAATGCTTGATAGGAAATGTATGCTTTACCTTGCTTATGTAACTAACCCCTCTGTACAGTACTTTTACAATAAATATATAAAAATAAAAGAATAAATATACTTCAAAGGTAATCTGTGTGGTGGTTGGAGGCCAATGGTACAGAAAGACTTACAAGGATTGAATATAGGAAACAAATTACCTAAAAACTGAGATGATATTGAGTATAATCCTAAATGCTCAGGTGGCTGAATTCTGAGGATTTGTTTGAAGCCAACCCAGACAGGAAAGATGAGACTTTTATTTCCAATGAAGGTGCAAAAAAGATACTACTGGAGTTGTGGCTAAAGTGGTAGCCTTGAGTAAAACTGCTCTGGGACAATGCCCAGAGCATGAGATCAAACCCAAGGCCAGCCCCCAGTCACTTATAAAAAAGGTTGTGTGTCTGTGTGGTGGCAGATCCCTTTACTAGTTTGATGATAGAGCAAGAATTTTAACAATGATTCATGGTCTAAATATTTAACTCTTTAGTAATTGTTTTCATAGTAATGTGTGCATGGGTGCTTTATCTCTTCTATAACAGGTTTTGTTCAGTAACTGACTGAAAATCTGCCTTAATCAAACCCTTTTTAAAATCAAAATATCTTATTGGATACTGCTGAATAGGAAAGTCAATTATTATTGTTTGGAAGAAAAGAAAGCAAAACCAGATGGGAGAATTATAGAAGTTAGTTAAATCTTGAAGTGCTTGACTGATATAAGCACTGCCCTTGTAAAGGTAGCCAAAACCTTACCAATGCTATTTTAGAGAAGTGCTAGGGGCTAGAGACATGGCACTAGTAGTAGAACACCAGGTGGGTAAAAGTTGGTTATTTTTCATATGGCCAGGTGTTCGGATTTGGTTGATTATTAAAGCTTTTGACTAGTTTGAAAGGGGTCAAAAGTTTGAGCCATCATGAAAGATGATCCCAAAGCTCAAATTCATGGGAGCCAGTGGTGGGCTGCCTATCCACTGTGCTTATTCAACTTGGACATGTGACAGGATGCCTTCTGCCAGAGTAAACTTTGCCTTGCTGAGATGGTGTTTGTAGGATACCTTAATTGCTCCCGGTATTTCCAACACAGATCTTCTGTGCCATTCATGAGGGATCCTAGGAGCCCCTCATAGGAGACACATCCAGACACCCTGTTGAGCCAACTTCCTGGATGGTCTAAACATGCCATCCTTGGTAGCTGATAATGGACCTAGGTATAAAGTTATTCGGCAACATCAGGAAAGTCACAAACAGGCACCCTCAGAAGCAAGCAACCTCAGGCATTGGCCTTGGTAGAAAAAAAAGAGACTCTGTATCCTGTTTTGTTACTTGTGTCTTTGTAGGGATGGTGTATGAGAGAAGTGTGTTAGATTCAGGCTCTTAAAATCTTTCTGTCTAAGAGTCTTGATCTTTAAATTCATTTGTCCAGATAGGCAGAGTGAAAAGTTGGAGATGGAGTCATCTCTGAGAAA
The DNA here is from genome assembly GCF_019054845.1 of Dipodomys spectabilis. Taxonomy (NCBI): domain Eukaryota; kingdom Metazoa; phylum Chordata; class Mammalia; order Rodentia; family Heteromyidae; genus Dipodomys; species Dipodomys spectabilis. The sequence goes on along the minus strand of NW_024871031.1, from coordinate 964,715 downwards.
AATCTCTAATAATGGAGTCGAGAAAAGGGAGGAACAAGAAACACAGTCTGAAGGGCAAAAGAATTCTAAACTTAGGAAGCCCAAGAAAATTGGAGTTAAAAAGCTTCCCTCAGACATTTTTAATATTGTCTTCTTTTAGGGAGAATGTGGGGAAATATATGAAAATATGTGTTAAGGCTGATTTTTATTTTTGAGCTTAATTTTAATGTTCAGTTGGTAAACTATATCCTCTATATCCCTGTCTCTGTGTAAATACCCATAAACATGAAATATAAAGTGATTTTGATAAAAAATAAAAATGACTCAGAAGAAATGATAAATGTAAAAAAAATCTTCACAGGGATGGTTAGGTTGTTCAGTGGTAGAGCGCTTGCCTTGCATGCATGAAGCCCTGGGTTCGATTCCTCAGCACCACATAAGCAGAAAAAAGCCGGAAGTGGCACTGTGGGTCAAGTGGTAGAGAGTTAGCCTTGAGCTGAAGAGCTGAGAGAGAGCGCCCAGGCCCAGAGTTCATGCCCACTACCTGACCCCCCCCCTCCAGAAAAAAAAAAAAAAAACTACAATCTTCACAGAAGCAAACTCTCAGAGATATTTCATGACTTTGACAAGGATAAAGTGGGTGAAGTTAGTATAAATATAAAGTATGACAATGCACAAAAACATAAAAAGATACTCATATATTTCATTATATAACCCAAAGCAGAAAACAAATGTTGTTTAGATGATTTTTTAAAACCCAGTCTCTCAGGTACTGGGAAGGTGGCTCAATGGTAGAGTGCCTGCATGCATGAGGCCTTGGGTTTGATTTCTCAGCAATATGAAGCCTTGGGTTTGATTTCTCAGCATCACATAAGCAGAAAAAGATGGAAGTGGTGCTGTGGCTCAAGTGGTATCACTAGCCTTGAGCTGAGGGACAGCACCCAGGCCCCAGAGTTTAAGCCCCATGACCAACAAAATAAAAATAAATAACAAAACAAAACACAGTCTCTTACTTTTGTTGCCTCAACTCTGTAATAACTCTGCTTCAGCCTAGGGCTAACATTTTAAGTGTGGACATTTATCAACACCTGAATCAGACTCTACTTGATCATTTTTAAAATACATATTTTGTTCTTAATTTTCATCTTTATAAACTCACATGCACCTATAAAAAATGGTATGGCCATCCCAGTAACCTTCTCAAAGTACCTCCTAATGACAATTTATGAAAAGTTCTATTATATTACAACAAGGAAAAAATGCTACAAATAAAGAAAATCAATAATTTAATATTAATGATTAATAAATTAAAAAACAAAACAATTACCAGTGTTTTCAGTATTTGAAGTGTACTACAAATTAGATTTTATTATTGTCATATTTCTTTACATTTAACACTGGCTAAGTTTATGATGTTCAACAAGAATGTTATAGGCTATGAGTAGAGTTTAAATCACCCACTAAGATGACCATTTATAGTTCATCTCATAATTTGTATATGGCTTATATCATCATTTGTTCCTCACTAACATATAAAATAAGGAAGGCCTACAGTTTTAGCAGAAACTGTGTAGTTAACATAGTCAGCTCTTTATTCTGCTCCTTTACACAAAGACTTTGCAACTTCTCATTAGTAAAGTTTCTATAAACTCTGAAATGTACATACTTAGGAGTATTTATCTGCTACCATAAATCTTAAATACTTTATAGAAAAGTATTATGACCTACCAAACAGTCCCAGTTTTGGCATATATAAGCAAATTCCCAAAATTAATATATTTAAAACATTAAAACTTTTAACAAACCTTAACACTTGCTGCAGTGTTCATTATGACAGGTCCCTTGTATAGAGTAATTGAATTCCTCATCCTACACATCTCTTGCACAACAAATATCTGGAATTATTTTGTTTTTGACATGTCAATCTTGACTTTGTTCTTAAATGTGTATTTATGTAAGAAGTACATGGTTCTAAAATTCTTTTAAACTTAGTTTTTGTTGAATTGTCTAGTTTAAGAAAATCAATTACAATTTATATATAAAAAATTTCTGTGCTCAATTCAGCATCACATATACTAAAACATTGGAATGATACAGAGAAGATTAGCATGTGTTATGTGTATATGACCAGATAAGGTTATGTTAATGGAAATGAACCCCAAGTTAGGGACACAAGTGGTTTTTTCTTGCTATTTTTTCTCACATACTTATAACCTACAGTGTGGATTTTTTTTTGCTTCTTTATATGTTCCTCCCCCATGCTATAACACCTATTTTCACTGTATTTGAAGTTGGTGCGCCTACATCTTGTATATATTCTCCTCTAATTTGCTGAGGGGAAGGAAAAAAAAAACAAAATGCTTAAATAGGGATACAGGTTGACCCATTGCAACAATGAGATTCACAAGAAACTATGTTGTAAAGTGAACTTTACAATTGAGGCGGGGAAAGGGAGGAGGTTAATGGACTTGTGGAAGTGAGAGGGAAGGGATGGTAGGGGAACAATAAAGGAGGAGGTAACAATACTTGTTAGGAAATGTACTCATTACCTTGCTCATGTAAGTGTTACCCCTCTGTGCAGTATTTTTACAATAAGAACGTATAAAACTGTTCTGAGATGGAAGAGTTTATTTCCTTTATTTTACTCATATAATATCGTTAGCAAAGAAATTCATGAAAAACTCCGATATGAAGGTATTTTGAATAAATATGTGTGTTAATTCACGCATGTGCTCAAGAACTTGCAAGTGTGTTGGCATGCTCAGAGTTTGAAATCAGTGATGCTGAATTGAGCACAGAACTTTTTATATATATATATATAAATTGTAATTGATTTTCTTAAACTAGACAATTCATCAAAAACTAAGTTTAAAAGAATTTTAGAACCATGTACTTCTTACATAAATACACATTTAAGAATAAAGTCAAGATTGACATGTCAAAAACAAAATAATTCCAGATATTTGTTGTTCAAGAGATGTGTAGGATGAGGCATTCAATTATTCTATACAAGGGACCTGTCATAATGAACACTGCACCAACTTGCTAGGCCTTTTCTCTCTAGATTGGTGAGCTACTAAATGAGCTACATCTCCATTCTTGGCCCTTTGCTAATTCATTAAAATTTTTGAAAAATAATTTCATGAATTTCTTTTACCCTGATTGGCTTCCAACAGTTAGCCACAGATCTCAGGCTCCTGAGTAGATATCCCGAGTAGTTAGGATTACAGGTGTGACAAACAAGCAAAGGCTTTCAGAATAACGTTAAAAGTAGAAGAAAATTTACTTCAGAGGGGCACGTATTAGCATCTCCAATTTTAAAACATTTTGGAGTGGTTATTTATGATTTTTTTTTATTTTTGGATACTTATAAGACAGTAGGTGATGATATTGAAATTTTTAGTACTTTTTAAAAAGGGTACTGGAATTGTGGGACAGAAGAAATTTGCTTCTCTTTGGACCTCAATGTATAAGCTCAGTTCTGTGCATGATAAAACAATGTCTCCAACACAATCTGTGTTGAAAACAAATGTGACAGAAAACAATCACCATGGGCAATATTTAGTATGCTATTATTTCTTGTACAATGTGAATATTGAATTGAGAGTGTCATTGAATGGAGAGATTTTTATCTACCTTTTGTGTATTGCTGAAATACTTTCAGAAACTTTGACTCATTTCCTTCCTCACTGTATGTGTCTTTAGGCCATTCACTTACTGCTTTTAATTACAATTTTTCCCAACACTAAAATGGTAATAACATTAGCATGATAGCATATGCTATCTTAACAATTAAGGGAACAAAACTGGGAAATACTTAACATAAACTTCTAGGAATGAGCTTTGAGTTTAGCCAGCAGTCTTTTAAAAATACTAAATAGAATGTGATAAGTAGTACAGAAACCATTACATGTAGTGAGCAACCAGAAGTAATATCTATTGATCATGCTCTGCTTCCAAGGAAGCCAGGTGGATAACTTCTCATGCTGTAAATCAAATTGGTTATCTTATGTCTTGATAGTGTAAAAATATCAGGGACAGGATGATGAAGGAATGTTGTAGACTGAGGTGAAATCCATATGAAAATGTGCAAAACTGATAAAACATAAAAATATCTGAGCAGTATATTGTGTTTTACAACATTTTAGTTACATCACAAAGATAAAGAAGACGTAGAAGAATAAATTCTTTTTTTGTTGTCCTATCATAGGTCCTTAGAAGGATGAACTCTTTCCTCATTCTTATACAGGCATCATCGGATGAGAGGAACTGTATTTTTTTTTGTTTGCTTCCTTCCATTTATTCTTCAGTTTGAAATCTGAGCTACTTGAGACAGAAAGAAACCAAGGGAAATTAGAAAAACAGGCTTTGGAAAGAGCAATCAATGTAAAATAAATAAACTACAGGTCTAACTAAATTGTGTCAATTGTTAACAGAAAATGATTTAAGCAATACCATGTTTTTGAAAACTGAAAAATGTTGAGAGTTGCTACATTTTTTTTTCTTTTTACTACCTTGAATTAATTATTGATCTGGTTTAGCGAGATTAAGATGAGATTAACCAGAAACCAGATTAAAAATGGACAAAAGTCTGAATAGACATGTTCTCCATAAAGCCCTGAAAATTTCCTGTGGGTTTACAAAGTTTTGTTTAATACAACTTCTAAGCTGCCTTAATACTTTTTGAGCAGAAGTCATTAGAGAAATATAATTCAAAATTACTATGATACAACTTCATAAATATTATAACTCATCAAAAAAATCAATGGAACCAGTTATGGTGGTAAAGTCTTGTAATTCCAAGCATTTAGGAGGTTGGATTTAAGTCTAATGCCAGTATAGGGTACTGCAGATAGTAAAAAACTGCCCTTTATTATCTTTGAATAAAAGGTAATAATTTTGGTGAGAGTGTGGAAAAAAGGAAATTTTCCACACTATTGGTCAAAAAACAGGTTAGTATCCTCGTTGTAGAAAGTAGTATGCAAGTTTCTATAGAAATCCAAAGTTAAGTTGAAACATCAATCATGTGATTATTTCTCTCTGGGTAACTTTTAAATATATCTGTAGTTCATTTTTATTCACATTATTCACAAGAGCAGCCAAGATATAAGTTAATGTTCAGTGTTCAACTACAGACTAATAAAGCAACTATGATACATGCACAAATATCTTTTTCTGTTTCATTCTTAAAATAACAAGAGATTGCTCCCATTAGCCACAACTTACAATGACCTGAAAGACGTATTCAAAATGAAGAAAAATGTTGTGTTCTGATCTTTGTAAACACACACACACACACACACACACACGCTCATCAACACCAAATATTAAGACAGAATTTTTTAAAACAAAGTAAAGCAAAGTGGAACTTCTGGGGCATTTAGTTGACAATGTAGAACATACTAGAAATACAATATGAGGTATAGAGTTGAAATGTACAATATGAGGATACAGGGGACAACACTGGCCTTACATAGGAATGAAGCTAAGTAAGTGGGAGTTGTTCTTCATAGTAGGGGTTGCTCTTTTAGTTATTCTTCTTTCAGTAATGGATAAGATGAATGTAATACTTTCAATATACCTCCTTGTTTGCAGAAATGATAACAAACAATATAGCAATAATGTTGCACGCTCAACATAGAACAAACTGTCAAATTAAAATATATGAGATTATCCTTGATATAACTAATTATTACAAATAAGGGAATCCATGGGAACTATGTTTCAAGACTGGCTTATTTCACTTAATATGATTTTTTCCAAGACCTTCCATTTCCTTACAAATGAGGTGGTATCTTTCTTTCTGATGGAAGCATAGTATGTGTGTATGTGAATGTGTGTGTCTCATTTTCTTGATACATTCCTCTACTGAGGGGCATCAGAGTTGATTCCATATCTTAGCTATGGTAAATATTACTGCGATAACCAAAATTGTGCTGATAGCTTTAGTGTGGCCTTGTTTGTGGTCATCAGGTTAAATGCCCAGAAGTGGGATTACTGGGTAATAGGGAGCATTATTGTGTACATCAAGGATAATCTTAGTAGATGAGTAGAATAGCTCAATAGCTATGTACATATGACCCTATAAGGTGATTCTAAGTGAAATGAACTCCAAGACATGTTCTTTGTTGTTGTTGTTCTTAATGTACTCCATGATTTCTTTTTATCCTTTTGTGGTTTCCCCACCTATGGTTTATCCCCTGTAGTCACTGTATTTGATTTTGATACCCTGTGTATTGTAAATATGTTGATCTGAACTGGGAAAGAGGAAGGAAAAAAAAACAAAATAGTGAGACAAAGGACAAAGGGGGAACCTATGCAACAGTGATACTCACAAAACAATAGGTTGGAAAGGATCTTGAGAGGTGCGTTGGGAGGGAAGAGGGAGAAAAATGGTTGAAGGGGTAAAAAGTTAGAAAAGAAATTAATTCATTACTTTAATTATGTAACTATAACCACTCTGTACATTACCTTGACAACAAAATTTTAATAAAAAATAAAATAAAATATATGAGAGCAGCAATACAGTCGGTGGGACTAGGGGAAATTCTGTACTATACAAAGCAAAGTAGAACAGCTGTGGAGAGCAGCAATTTGACTTCAATGTAGGAAGTAATAAACTAGCATACAGATTTTCAGATCATGTCAGTCATTAAAAAGGGAAAACAAGGTGCATAATCAGCAAACCATTAGAGATAAAATAGAAAACTAAACAATTGAGTTGAAGAGATGAATTGGATCAAGAATAAAAAATGACAGAATTAGAAAACAATAACAAGATGGTAAGTTTAAAAACATTACCGTAATTCTATTAAATGTTGTTTACATCACAATTTGTTAGAACTATAACTCAAATCACAGTTTGATAGTATATCATTTGAAAAATAGTTTACTTATAATTGATTACTTCATATTGAATGTTTAATATATAATTTTACTTTCTGCAGATGTAGAAAAGAAAAAATGAAACTAATTTTTAATAAATTAATGTAATAATTCAAAGTGTATCCTACACTTAGCACTCATCTTAATATGAAAAAATGAATTATTGCTCATGACTCTTGGTATTAGGTGGAATGGTTCAGAATTGTAGTAAAATTCACACCACACAATACAGGAGGGTATGACTCCTCTAGGGCCAAGGAACTGGGGGATGAGAAACTGGTTTGGCTAGTACCTCAATGTTCTGTGGCATTATCCTTGACCTGGCTATGTCCCCTTTGTGTAAGTTCACTTCTTAACCCAGTGCTGGCCACACACCGGCCACTTGTGCTGTGGAAGTGGAAGGAGTAGAAGTGAGATCTAGAATGACCAAAATCTGGATTTATGGCCTGATTGGGGTGTCTTTAAAAAATCTTAGAGCTGAAACTCAGACTTTGGCATTGTCCCTGAGCTTCCTTGATTCAAGGCTAACACTCTAACACTTGAACCACAGCTCACCTTTCATCTATTTTAGTAGTTTAGTAGACAGAAGTGTCTCACATATTTTCCTGCTTGGGTTGGCTTCAAGTTGCCGCCCTAAGAGCTCAGCCACTTAAGTATCTAGGATTGCTGGTATGAGCCACTGGCACCTGCTAAGGATGTGTGTGTGTGTGTTTGTGTGTGTGTGTGTGTGTGTGTGTGTGTGTGTGTGTGTGTGTGTTTACCACGGCTTGAACTCAGAGCCTCAGTGGTATGCTTTAGCTTGTTTGCACAAGGTTGGGGCTGTACTACTTGAACTACAGTAGTTCTGCTACCCATCATTTTGGCGATTCATTGGAGATAAGAGTCTGCCCAGGCTAGCTTTGAATCTTGATTGATCCTCAGGTCTCAGCCTTGAGTAGTCAGGATTATAGGCATGAGCCACTGGCACCCAGCTGCAAGGCTGTGTTTTCATAATCTCTTCTGTTCTAACAGCTGTCTTGCCCTGGCCTAGATCTCTGACCTCCACATCAGCTCCCAGCAGCCCCTGACTGTGTGAAGAACATAAAGCTCAAACCTGATCCCATTTCTTTTTTCTCAGGGGAGAAGGTTATATTTCATCTGAAGCCAGGGTTAGGAGGGGTAGCTGTAGATGGGTGCTCAGCTGGAGAGAGGTAGTCTGTTTTAGCCAAGAAAGAAACTGGCCAGTTGGTAATAGCTCATGCTCTCATATTCCTAGCTCCTCAGGAGTCTGAGATATGAGGATTGCCATTCAGAGGCAGCCCAGCTAGAAAAGTCTATGAGAATCTCTTCTGCAAATAACCAAGCAAAAGCTGGAAGAAAAACTGTGGCTTAACTGGAAGAGTGCTAGCCCTGAATGAAAAAAGTGAGGGACAGAGCCCAGGCCCTGAAATCAAGCCCTAGTCCCAAGATGCTTATGCACACACTCACAAAAAACACACACAGGAAGGTGGTTATGATGAGCTGAACTAGAACTGGAGGCAGTCATGAGGCATAGTCACAGTAAACTCTCAAGAGATACATCCATGTACAGGCCCACAGGACCATGGGAAGGACACTACTGATGCTTATTTGTAGTCGGCCCACGATTGCAGACCTTCATCTGCCCCCTAGCACTGGTGAGGAAAGCAGGCCTCTGAGCCCTGGGACTCCAGGGCCAGCGACTGCTACAAGCAGCAACCAGCCAGCTGTGAATTCCTGAGCCTAAAATTCTTTCATAAGCCAAAACTCAACACCTGCCCAAGGTGTGCCTGACAAATTCACACTCTTGTGATACCTGTATGAGTGGGCATTACCTGGTGTGATATCTTGCAGCTTCTGCCCTCCTGGCCCAGAACCGTGGTCTGAGATGTCAATTTACTGCTCAGATCCATATTACACCCATGACAGATGCCATTCTGATTATCTCCATGCCCCAAGGCTCATCCCTTCTCGGGTACTGTGGCTTGCTCTATAGGTAATGGCCTCCAAACAGGCTTCTCTCAAGACTTGTAGGACACTTAGACATTGGGAGACCCTCAGTAGCTGGAAAGTACTCTGCCTAGAGCAACAGAGGGCGGTCAAGCAGGCCAGGTGTTGGCCATGGGGCTTGAACTCTGGGCCTGCGCTCTGTCCCCAAGCTCTTTAGCTTACCACTTGAGCTACAGAGTCACTTCCAGTTTTCTTGAGGTTCCTTGGAGATTAGAGTCTCCCGGAATCCTGCTTGGGCTGGCTTTGAACCGTGGTCCTTATATCTCAGCCTCCTGAGGAGCTAGGAGGACAGGTGTGAGCCACCGGTGCCCAGGTGATCTAGCCTTTCACCCCCAATAGACTAGGAGCTCCTGAAAGCTTTTCTGTATTATATCTGTGCCAGTACACAGGCTTGAACTCAGGGCTTGGGCTCTGGTCTCTTAACATTTTCCCTCACGGTTAGCACTCTACCACTTGAGCCACAGCTCCATTTCTGGCTTTTGGTAGTTAATTAGCAAGAACACTCTCACTAACTTTCCTCCCCTGAGCTGGCTTGACCCACGATCTCTATCTCATCTCAGTCTCCTGAGTAGCTAGGATTTATAGGGGTTGAGCCACTGGTGGCTTTGGGCTAGAAGCTTTTCTTAAGCAAGCTTTATTCCCTGTGTTTGCCTTGACTCCTCCATGCAAAGGAGGTATGAGGGTCAAGAGTTGTGAAAAATAAGCTTCCAGCCACAGGAAATGGCTGGGGTACCTGGTAAAAAGCAAGCTAATCTTCCCCCTGGGCCCTATTCTGGGACCCGACCATGTACCCTACCTGTGACTCAAGTACAAACCTTCACCCAACCTTGAATGTCCTCCCAGACTTGTCTGAAGCCACAGAACCTTTATCCCACCCACACCATCAGCTCTACACACACCTCAGGACCTTTGCCCATGTTGGACCTTCTGCCTGATGACCCTCTGTCCTGAATCCAAATCTTAGAACTCCTGTGGAATTTTGCCCTGGTTATATCACCTCGTGGAGCAAGTCTTTTCTTCCCTTCTCCCTTTTTTTTTTTTTTTTTAATATTGAGTTGCTAGAGATGGCACTTTTGCAGGATGACTGGCAAATGTTCTATCTTGGTGTGTGTGTGTGTGTGAGTGTGTGTGTGTCTGCATGGGTGTACCAGTCCTGGGGTTTGAATTCATGGCCTGGATGCTATCCTATCCCTGAGCTTTCGTGCTCAATGCTAGCACTCTACTACTTGGGCCACAGCTCTACTTCTGGTTTTTGGATGTTTAATTGGAGAAAAGTGTCTCATATAGGCTTTCTTGCTTGCAATTGGGACCCTCATATCTCAGCCTCCTGAGTAGCTTACAGGGGGGAGCCATCAGCACCTGCCATCTACCCTACCTCTTACCTATAACCTCGGTCTTCCTCTGAGTCCTAGAAGAATATGTCTCACCAGGCTCACTTTTTTTGCCAGTCTTTGGGCTTGAACTCAGGTTCTGGACATGTTTCTGAGCTTCTTTTGCTCAAGGCTAGCACTCTATCACTTAAGCCACAGTCCCACTTTTGGCTTTTTCTGTTTGTGTGCTACTGAGCAATCAAACCCAGGGCTTAGTGCACGCTAGGTAAGCACTCTACCACTAAGCCACAATCACAGATCAAGACTCACTTCTAACAGGAATTATGAGGGTGAGATTGGCATACCCCTTTCGGCATAGATATTGCTGACTATTTCATGTCTTTGCCCTGATTTGGTACCAGCCTGTGACTCAGCAATGAGGAATGATAAATGAATGATATCCACCGTGCCCCAGAGGTCTAGTCTCACATTCTACAGAAAGATAGAGAATATGGAGCCAGAAACTTTGTCAACTCCTACAGTATAGGTACTGTGGTCTCCCTGGAGGAAGTGGCTTGCTGCTAGGTGTCCCATCGGGCTTCAGTTATTAAATGGTAGGAAAGGATACTATGTTCAAGCTGCCAGCTCAGACTTAGTACAATGCAAGTCTTGTCCCAGCTTCCCCAGGTTGGACGGCTGGGCATGGGCAACCTGCTGAATGCCCATCATCCATCCATCATCCATCCATACACAGAGACATGGAGTTATTGCCTCTTTTTTTTGGGGGGGGATGGACAGTTCCAGGTTTGTACTATGAGACTAGACCCTGTCCGTGAGCTCCTTTGCTCAAAGGTAGTGCTCAGCCCTTGAGCCACAGCCCAATTCATGTTTGTTTGTTTTTTTCCTGTGATCTCTTAGAAATAAGAATGTCTTGGACTTTCCTGTCCCGGTTGAATTCAAATTGGCATTCTCTATATCTCAGCCTCCTGATGAGTTAGGATTACAGGCAGGAGCCCCTGGATCCTGGGTTTCTTTTCTTCTTGTTCTTTTTTGTAATCATAACAATCTGAAATCTTCATGCTGTCATTCCAATGGTTTGCGTTATAAGTAAACTACCCAAGCCTAGAGTTCGAATGCCAAGACTGCCACCCACAAATTGAAGGTGATCCTGACAAACTCATTCCTATTAATGTGAATGCTAATGGAATGTTATAAAAGTAATAATTAAATTTGCAATTAATTCATGATTCTATTTTAGAATGCCACATAAAAATTATTGGATTTATATCTTCCATTCTAGCACCATGGTATGATTCCCCTAATGGAAGGATATTGACTAATTTTTAATCAAGGCTTTTATAAGTATTCAAACGTGATACTTCATTAAATGGAAGCATAATTTGCTAACTAATAATTGGTTTTATATATATTACCTAATATCCTCAAATTCCCTCTCTCTCTTCATATATATATATATATGTATGTATGTATATATCTACACACCAATTTATCTATCTATCTATATTGTGTACTCCTGTGGCTTGATCACAGGTCCTCAGAACTTTCTGGCAGCTCAGTTTGCTAGAGGCTGGTGTGCTAAGACTGTGACCCCATTTATGGCCATTGTAGGACATAAGTTGAAATCCCAGCATGTCCAAAAATTTTTTCGTGTAGTAAGAAGCCAATTTTGACACTTTTTTTTCCTTTTCTGTGAAAGTCCTGGGTCTCAGTATGATGTATAATCCATATGCAAATATATCCTATATGATATGATGTAATAAAAGAACTGTTTTATGTGTAATAATACTAAATAAATAAGGGTAATAAACATAATATGCAATAAACCCATGTATGTAAATAGATCTCATATATTAATATTACTTTTTCCAGTGCTGGTGCTTCATTTCAGGCCTTGGGAACTGGTCTGAATTTCTTGTCTTCAAGGATGGTGGGCCTTTCCCCTTCATCCACAGTGCCACAAAGTTATCCAGACCCTGAGTTCAAATACAAGGCCTGCCAAAAAAATAGTGCAAATTCCAAACCATGGAATTACTATTATTATTATTATTATTATTATTAGCCGAGCACAGGGCTTGCTCTCAGGTCTTGATACCTCTGCCACAGCCAACTCTTGGATCCTAGGACCTAAGTTCAAAATTTGGGGCTGGCCAAAAAAAAGAAGCATAAAACTGACAAGTTCAAGAAGATGGTTTTACTTTAGTTTCCTTTGTATTGTGACCATCCTGGATGTAAATGACAATGCAAAGAAAGAGTACATGACCTTGTATTGCTGATGTTTGGTGGACTATTAAGGAAGCCATAGCCGAAACTGGCAACTTAGGTGTGGAGGTCGAATCCTGGGATTGCCACTAATGAATGGCAGAGATTCTAAGAAACCAAATTCTCAAGTACATCCATACAAATAGAATGTTATAAAAGTAACAACTAAATAAGTAGTTAGTGTTTGATTATATTATAAAATTATACACAACATTTATACTACCATGACTAATTTTCAGTTAATACTTTATTATGTATGCAATCATGATACTTAAAAAGGGAAGGCGTAATTTCATTGCCAATAATCGGTAGCAATATCATGTATGAATTTTCATAGTATACAGACATCTCTCTCTTGTTTCATGCATCTATCTGTCTGTCTGTTTGTCTGTCTATCTATCTATCTATCTATCTACCAATCTACACATTTATCTGTTTATACACTTGTTACTACTGGGACTCAGTATTAGAGTGCTCGCCTAATACGTATAAAGCCCTGGGTTTGATTCCTCATTGCCACATGCACAGAAAAATCCAGAAGTCATGCTGTTGCTCAACCAGCTGAGCACTAGCTTTGATCATAAAAGCTTAGGGACTGTGTCTAGACTCTTACTCAAGATCCAGGAATGGCACCAAAAAAGATAGAATGTTCTGACTGCAACTATATAAGGATAGGACTGCAAATACTTCATCACAGAGCAAGCCGGGAATCTGGTGCTGACAGCTGCCATCTAACCTGACTTAGCCAGAGGTAAACTGCTGCAACTCAGATCCACAGAACCGGATGCTGCTGGCTCACTCACCCCATCATCCAAGATCCTGGGGGACTGAGATCTGACACTGGTGGGTTTAAAACCCAGCGCTGGCAAGAAATCTGTGAAACTCTGAGCTGTGGCTCAAAGTGGTAGAGTTCTAGCTTTGATCAAAAGGTCTTAGGACAGTATCCCCAACCTTTCAGTGCAATCCCCATGGCTGACTCTACCTACCCAATAAATCCCACCCCTCTAAATCATTAGATGTGAACTTTGTGTAGTTTGTGATGTGTTTATGAAAGAATGGTGATACTAATGGAAGCACCCTAATTCTAATGACAGCGTGTGGGATACAGCTATGTGATGAGTCCTTCATGAGGTGTTGTGTGCTAAGTCCTTCATGGGGTACATTCTTTCATCTGGTCCTTGTAAGAGCTCCACAAGTCAGATGATTGTGCAGATGAGAAACTTGGGGCTCAGATATCCCCATGTCAGGGCCAAAAGGATGTATGTACCTAACTCTATTGAGTTGTCTCCTGCAGACAATTGTTTTGGTTTATTTTTCTCAGTCGTGGACCTTGAACTCAGGGCCTAGCCACTGACCCTGTTGGGCTCATGGCTAGCATCTTACCATGTGGAACCAAGGACCCCTTGCAAAGGAGTGTAACAGTCTAGGTGTCTGTAGCTGAGGTGTGTCATCCTGTCTACTCAGCAAGCTGAGATGTAACAATCTCAGTTACAAATTATCCCAGACACAAAGGTTCCCATGAGACTATTATCTCCTATTCACTACTTAGAAACTTGAAGTGGAAACTGGGTTCCTGCGACTCACGCCTGTCATCCTGGCTACTCAAGAGCCTGAGAGCTGAGGATCACAGCCTGAAGCCAGGGTGGGCAGCAAAATCCTTGAGAGGCTTCTCTCCAGTGACCTACCAAAAATCTGCAGGTGTGCTGTAGCTCAAGTGGTAGAGTGCTTGGCTTTAGCTGAAGAGTTCAAGGACAACACCCAGGACTAGATTTCAACTCCTCCAATTCCAAGAAAAGAAAGAAAAAACCTGAAGTGGACTGCTGGGAATGTGTCTGAGGAGTAGAGTGCTTTGCATGTATGAATCCCTGGGTTGGATTCCTTAGTACCACATCACTAGAAAAAAGCCTGAAGTAGCTCTGTGGCTCAAGTGATAGAGTGCTATCTTTGAACAGGAGAAACTTAGATACAGTGCTCAGGTCCTGAGTTCAAGCTCCAGGACAAGTGTATGCACACACATACATGAACACACACACACACACACACACACACACACACACACACACACACACACACACACACACACACACACACACACCACAGATACCAGAAATGAAGCTGTGACACCAAATGGTAAAGCACTGAGCTTCTGTTCTCATTTCATGGTCAGCACCCAGGCCCTTTGTTCAACCCCAAACCTAGCCACCCAGGACCCAACTAGGAGAGGTCAAAGGTTTCAAAACCTGATGAGCTTCACCAGCCCTAAATGACAGGAAGCATTGTTCTATTACCCATGTGCTTAGATTTTGCAAACTTCCAGAAGCCTAGTAAGGCACCATTGCCGATAATGAATCATTTTATTAGGTTCAGATCCCTTATTGTCTGACAGAAGGACCATTGAATTAATTGTAGCAGTTTATTTCAACACTGAAACATAGTCTAAAAAAGACAGGATGAGTGCAGAGAACTTGGCCTTCCACAGAAGGTGGCACAAATGAAGGCTTCCTGTCAAAACAGAGCACTGGAGAGAGAGATAGATTGGGGTACAAAGAGGTCTTTTTCTCTTAGCCTTCAAAGCCTGCCCACACTCATCATCACTAATTGCCCTGGATGAATTGTTTGTTACACAGCTGTACAGGAGTCAAGCTTTTTTTCTGCCTGTTCCAACAATGAGACAGAGTTTCTCCAGCAGCCTGGGGTGAGGAGAAAACCTCAGGCTACCCTGGGAACAGTGAGGGAAGCCCCGGAACATGCACTGTCTTGAAAAGACTGTCTGTGCTATGAAATCATTCTATTCAAAGCAAATTTCCTAGTTGGGTGCCTTTCATTATAGGGACTCTGGACCTTCACCGATAGAAATGCATGATACATGCCTGGGGAGACATGGAGTTACTTGTTTTTTGTTTGTTTGTTTGGCATGTCTGGGGGCTGTATCATGAGCCCAGGCACTGTCCCTGAGCTTCTTTTTCTCAAGGGTAGCACTCTTTCTTTGAGCCACAGCTCCATTCATGGCAATTTTTTATTCCTGTGATCCCTCAGAAATAAGAGTGCTGTGGACTTTCCTTTCCAAGCTGAATTCAAACAGGCATTCTCTACCTCTCTGACTCCTGAAGAGCGAGGATTACAGGCAGGAGCCTCTGACACCTGCCTTTCTTTTCTTCTTGTTCTTTTTTTTTCATTGTGATGAACTGAAATCTTCACAGTGTCATTCTAATGGTTTGCATTTAGAAGTAAACTACCCAGGCCTAGAGTTGACTGCCAGGACTGCCACCTACAAATGGAAGGAGATCTGGAGAAAATCTTTCCTATTCATGTGAATGCTTAAAGGAATGTTATAAAAGTAACAATTAAATTTGCAGCTGGTTCATGATTTTCTTATAGAATGCCACACAAAAATAGTGGATTATGTCTTCCATTCTAGCACCATGGTATGATTCTCCCAATTAAAGAATACTGACTACTTTTACATTAATACTTTAATAAGTATTCAACCATAATACTTCATTAAATGGAGGCATAATTTATTAATAATTCATAATATATATATAATTTAATATCTTCACATTCTCTCTCTCATATATATTGCAAACTATACATCTATCTATCTATATCTATATTTATATCTATCTATATCTATCAATCACTACTATGGCTTGTTCCCAGGTCCTCAGAACTGACTGGCACCTCAGTTTGCCAAAGCCTTTTTTTCTACAACTGACCCTTTCATGAATTGGGCATTGTGGGCTGTAAATTCAAATCCCAGCATGGCGAAAATTTTATATGTGGAATTAGAAGCCAATTTTGAGACATTTTTTTTCCTTTTCTGTGAAAGTCCTGCTCTCAGTAAGATTTATAATCCATATGCAAATAGATCCATGTGATAAGATGTAATAAATGAAATAGATGCTATATATATACTAATACTAAATAAAATAAAAAAATAAGGGTAATTAATGTCATAAGGATTAAACCCATGTATGTAAATAGATCTCATATATGGATATTATTTTTTTCAGTGCTGGGGCTTGTATTTGGGCCCTAGGAACTAGGCTGAAAATCTTGTCTTCAACGATTGTGAACTTCCTCTCCCCCACAGTGCCATAGAGTTACCCAAACCCTGAGTTCAAATCCCAGGCCTGCCAGAAAAGTGGTGAAAATTCCAAGCCAGGGCCTTAATTTTATTTTGGCCATGCCTGGGGCTTGAACTCAGCTCATGGCAACTCTGTCTCAGCTTCGATCATCCTAGGCTGGTGTGAAGCCTCAGGAACCACAGCCCATCCTGAGATCCTAGGACCCAAGTTCAAACCTTGGGACTGGCAAAAAAAAAAGGAGAAGTGCTGGGAAGGTGGCTCAGTAATAGACGGCTTGCCTTGCATACATAAGGCCCTGGGTTCGATTCTTCAGCACCACATAAGCAGAAAAAATGGAAGTAGTGCTATGGCTCAAGTGGTAGAGCGATAGCCTTGAGTTGAAGAGTTGAGGGACAGCACCCAGACCCATAGTTCTGGCCCCAAAACTGAAAAAAAAAAAAAAGAAAAAGAGAGGGAAATAAAGGAGAAGCATAAAACTGGGAAGTCCCAGAAGGCAGTTTTACATTGTTTTTCCTTTGCATTGCAAAAATCCTCTAAATGACAGGGCACAGAAAGTGTACATGATCTTGCACTGCTGAAGTTTAGTGGACTCTTAGGGAAGGCATAGCCAAAATCAGCAACCTAGGCCCGGTGTGCGAATCCCAGGACTGCCACCTATGAATGGCAGTAGATTCTAAGAAACGCATTCTGATATATATCCATACGAATGGAATGTTACAAAGTAACAATTATATTAGTAGTTAGTATAGGATTATATTATAAAATTATACACAATAATTATAGTACATTGACTAATTTTCAGTTAATACTTTGTTATGTATTCAACCATAATACTTAAAAAAGGAAGGAATAATTTATCGATAATTGGTAGTAATATAGAATATATAATTAACTAATATACAGACATTTCTGTCTCGTTTTATACATACATACTTACATATATATATATTTCTATATGTGTATATATATGTATGTATATATATATATATATGTGTGTGTGTGTGTGTGTGTGTGTGTGTGTGTGTGTAATAATCTACATATCTATTTCTACACTTGTCATTCCTGGGGCTCAGTTGTAGAGTGCTCGCCTAGTATGTATGAAGCCCTGGGTTCGATTCCACACTATCATATGCACAGAATATGCTGGACGTACTGCTGTCACTCAAGCAGTAGTGCACTGGTGTTGAGCATGAAAGCTTAAGGACTGTGTCTAGACCCTTACTCAAGTCCCAGGACTGGCACCAAAAACAAATTAGAATGTTCTGACTGCAAGTATAGAAAGTCAGGATTTCAAATACCTCATCACAGAGCAAGCTGGGGGTCTGAAGCTGATGGCTGCCATCTAACCTGACTTAGCCAGAGGTCAACCATAGAACCAGATGCTGCTGGCTCACCCCTTGCTGAGCGGGAGATGAGATCAGACACTGGTAGGTTGAAAACTCAGCCCTGGCAGGAAGTATGGGAGACTCTGAGCTGTGCCTCAAAGTGGTAGAGCTCTAGCCTTGAGGAAAATATCTTAGGACAGTACCTCCAACCTATGAGTGCAATCCCCAAGGCTGATGACCCTCCCCACAAAAACACCCCTCTAAACCGTTAGATGTAAACTTGTGTGGTTTGTGACGTGTATCTGAAAGACTGTTAATACTGATTAAAGTACCCTAAATCTAATGACAGTTTATGGGATACAGCTAGGTGATGAGTCCTTCCTGAGGTGCTGGGTGCTGAGTCCTTCATGGGGTGCTGGGTCATTCATGGGGTACTGTGTGCTGAGTCCTTCACAGGGTGCTATGTGCTGAGTTCTTCATGAGTTGTTTACTTTCATCTGGTCCTTATAAGAGCTACACAAGTAAGATGATTGTGCAGATGAGAAAGTTGAGGCTCACATATGTCCCCAAGGCAGGGCCAAATTTATGTATATACTGAGCTCTAGTGACTTGTCTCCTGTAGGCAATTGTTTTGGTTTAGTTTTCTCCATCATGAACTTTGAACTCAGAGCCTAGGTGCTGAATTTATTCTTGGGCTCATGGCTAACATTCTATAATGCGGAGCCACGAACCCCCTTGAAGCAAATTGTCATGGCTTAGGTGTCTTTAGCTGAGATCTATCATCCTGCCTGCTCAGGAAGTTGAAAGTCTCGTTTCAAAGCTATCTCAGATCATGGTGCAAAGCCGGTTTGGGCATGAAATTCCTTGAGATGGTTATCTCCAATAAACCACCAGAGAGCCTGAAGGGGCACTGTAGCTCAGGTGGAAGAGCACTAGACTTGAGCTGAAAAGATCATAGACAGCACCCAGACCCAGACTTCAACTCCTCCAACTTACAAGAAAAGAAAGAAAGAAACCTGAAATGGACTGCAGGGAATTTTTCTTAGGGTTAGAATGCTTTGCATGTGTGAAACCCTGGGATTGAATCATCAGCACCACATCCATAGAAAAGTTCCACATCCCTGAAGTGGCACTGTGGCTCAAGTGGTAGAGTGCTGTCCTTGTACAGGAGAAACTGAGGTACAGTGATAAGGTCCTGAATTCAAGCACCAGGACTGGTGTATACACGCGTGCATTAGTGCGCACGTGCACGTGCAAGCACAGACACACACACACACACACACACACACACACATAGGCACCGTTGCCAATAATGAATTATTTCATTAGGTTCAGCTCCCTAATTGTCTTCCAGAAGGACTCTTGAATTAATGGTAGTAGTTTGTTTCAAAACAGAAACATAGTCTTACAAAGACAGGATGAGTGTAGGGAACTTGGCCTGCCACGGGAGGTGGCACAAACGAAGGCTTCCTGATTTGCATTTCTTTTATGGCTAGGGATGTTGAACATTTCTTCATGTGTCTATTGGCCATCCTTCTTTCTTCTTCAGAGAAGCTTCTCTTTAAGTCTTTCGCCCACTTACTTATTGGGCAGTTGTTTCTTTGAGGATTTGTTGTTGGATGGTTTAATTTTTTGAGTTCCAAGTATATTTTAGATATGAGACCCTTGTCCGTTGTATGGCTAGTAAAGATCTTCTCCCAGTCCGTGGGCTTTCTATTGATCTTGCTAGCTATGTCATTTGCCCTGCAGAAGCTCTGCAACCTTATACAATCCCATTTGTCCAGCCTTTCTTTGATTTGTTGTGTTTCCGGGTCTTTATTCAGAAAATTTCGGCCTGTGCCAAGGAGACCCAGGGTT
Source organism: Dipodomys spectabilis (assembly GCF_019054845.1). Taxonomy (NCBI): domain Eukaryota; kingdom Metazoa; phylum Chordata; class Mammalia; order Rodentia; family Heteromyidae; genus Dipodomys; species Dipodomys spectabilis. The sequence goes on along the minus strand of NW_024871031.1, from coordinate 944,984 downwards.
TCTCCTATTCCATCCTGTAATGTTTTCAGAGTGTCTGCTTTGAGTTCAAGGTCTTTGATCCATTTGGAGTTGATTCTGGTGCAGGGTGATATATAAGGATCTAGCTTTAGTTTTCTACATGTAGTTAACCAGTTTTGCCAGCACCATTTACTGAAGAGGCTGTCTGTCTTCCATTCTATTGTTTTAGCTTCCTTATCGAAGATTAGATGGCTATAGGTCTGTAGGTTCATTTCTGGGTTTTCAATTCTATTCCATTGGTCCTGAGGTCTGTTCTTATGCCAATACCAAGCTGTTTTGATTACTATGGCTTTATAGTAGAGTTTGAAATTTGGTACTGATATTCCTCCAGCAGTGTTCTTTCCGTTGAGGAGCGTTTTTGCTATTCGGGGTCTTTTATTGTTCCATATGAATTTTTGGATTGCCTCTTCTATTTCCTTGAAGAATGAGGGTGGAATTTTGATAGGTATTGCGTTGAATTTGTAGATAGCCTTGGGGAGTATTGCCATTTTCACGATGTTAATCTTTCCAATCCAGGAGCATGGGAGGTTTTGCCATTTTTTAAGTTCTGTGTTGATTTCCTTTTTCAAGATTTTAAAGTTTTCATCATAGAGGTCCTTCACTTCTTTAGTTAAGTTAATTCCTAGGTATTTTATTTTTTGTGGGGCTATTACAAATGGAGTTGCTTTCCTAATTTCAGCCACACTTTTCTCATTGTTGGCATACAGAAAAGCCATTGATTTTTGGGGGTTAATTTTATAACCTGCTACTTTGCCAAAGTTTTGAATCAGCTTGAGTAATTTGGGAGTGGAGTCTATGGGATTCTTTAAATACAAGATCATGTCATCTGCAAAGAGGGAGAGTTTTATTTCTTCTTTCCCTATTTGGATCCCCTTTATGTCTGCATCTTGTCTTATTGCTGTAGCTAGGCATTCTAATACTAGGTTGAAGAGAAGTGGAGAGAGTGGGCATCCTTGTCTTGTTCCTGAGTTAAGAGGAAATGGCTTTAGTTTTTCACCATTGAGTATAATGCTGGCTGTAGGTTTGTCATATACAGCCTTTATTGTATTGAGGAATGTTCCATGGATTCCTAATTTTTTCAAAACCTTCATCATAAAGGGGTGTTGGATCTTGTCGAATGCTTTTTCTGCGTCTATTGAGATAACCATGTGGTTCTTATTCTTGCTCCTGTTGATGTGATGAATAATATTAATTGATTTGCGTATATTGAACCAGCTTTGCATCCCTGAAATGAATCACCTCACTCCAGTTAGAACAGCAAAAATCAAGAACTCTAACAACAACAGATGCTGGAGGGGATGTGGACAGAAAGGAACCTTACTTCATTGTTGGTGGGAATGTAAACTTGTTCAACCACTTTGGAAAGCAGTATGGAGGTTCCTCAAAAGACTCCACATAGAGCTCCCCAATGACCCAGCAATCCCACTTTTGGGCATTTACCCAAATGATCACAAACAAGGCCACACTAAAGCTACCAGCACAACTATGTTTATTGCAGCATTATTTACCATAGCTAAGACATGGAACCAACCCAGATGCCCCTCAGTAGATGAATGGATCAAGAAGATGTGGTATATATACACAATGGAATTCTATGCCTCCATCAGAAAGAATGACATTTCCCCATTTGTTAGGAAATGGAAAGGCTTGGAAAAAATTATATTAAGTGAAGTAAGCCAGGCCCAAAGAAACATAGGTCCCATGGTTTCCCTTATTTGCAATATCTAGTATAGGTATGAGTCAAGCGGAAAAAGTCAAATAATGTGATGTTAGGAAAACGAAACCTCAAATATGTATTTTAATGTTTTTGTTTCTTTCATGCATGTGTTTCTAACGCATTTATAATATTATCTCTTTGTTGCTTTGTATGTCCCTCCCCCACAGTGTAACCCCCGCTTTCACTATATTTGATGTCAGTATAACATGTGGAGGAGATGGGGACAAACAAGTCGTTTAAGGATTCAGGTGGACCTGTTGCAACAATGAGAAGTACAAAATGTCATGTCAAAACCAGCTTTACAATGTCGGGGGGGGGGGAGGGGGGGTATGATTGGGTGGGAGGGAGGGGGGAGGCTGGGAAGGGAGGTGAAGGGTAAACAAAGGAGGAGGCTGCAATGCTTGGTAAGAAATGTATGCATTATCCTGCCCATGTAATTGTAACCCCTCTGTACAGTATGTTCTCAAATAAAATAAAATTAAATTTAAAAAAAAAAAAAAAATGAAGGCTTCCTGTCAAAAGAGAGCACTGGGGAGAGAGATAGCTTGGAGTACAAAGAGGCCTTTTTCTCCTGATCTTCAGAGCATGCCCACATTCATCCTCACTAAATGGCCCAGATGAATTGCTTGTTACACAGCTCTATAGGAGTGAGGCTTTTTGTCTGCCTGTTCTAAAAATGAGGCAGACTTCCTCCAGCAGCCTGAGGTATGAAGAACCCCTCATGCTACCCTGGGAACAGTGAGGGTAATCCCGGAACATGCACTGTCTTGAAAGCACTCTCTATGCTATGAAATCATTCTATTCAAAGCAAATTTCCTAGCTGGGTAGCTTTCTTCATAAAAACTCTTGATGTTCACTGATACAAATACATGCATACATACACAGACACATGGAATTAATGGCTCTTTTTTGTGGCAGGTACTGAGGCTTGAACTGTGAGCTTAGACATTTTCCCTAAGCTCCTTTTGCTCAACGAACCATTTTATTTTGTCTTAAACCCTGATTACCATAGGCTGGGGTGCAGCTTTTACACCCACAAATGATCTAGGGATCCTAGGACCAGAGTTCAACTCTCAGCACTGGCAAAAGTACATCCAACCAACAAAAATGGAGGAGGAGAAAAACAGGAAGTTTTACACAATAGTTTTACCTTTGTTTCCTTTGTACTGTGACCCTCCTGGGTCTCAATGACTCAGCTTGAAAATTTACGTGAGCTTGCATGGATGAAGGCTGGGGCCTGTCAGTGAAGCCTGAGTCTAACTCAGACACCTAAGCCCTGAGTTCGATCCTAGCACTGCCACCTATACACGGCTGAAGATCCTAGGAAACTTGTTCCTATGTATAGGAACACTAACAGAATGTTTGAAATGTACTAACTGAATGACTAATTAGATAGTCATTCTAGTATAAGGTTGTATGCAATAAATATAGGTCATTGATTAATTCTTTATTAAGTGTTCTACCGTGATTAATTAATGGAGGCATAATTTTAGACCAAATAATTGGTAGTAATGGAATATATAAATATAAGCTATAGACATAACTCTTTATATAGGGTTACACACTAGAATCTATGTAAAAGTCTATCTGTCTCTCTCTTTTTATATTTATAGATGTATATACATATGTAAATACACACACATGCGCACACACACACACACACACACTGCAATCTAAACATCTATCTGTTTACATATTGGCCATTCCTAGGGCTTGATCTCAGGTCCTCAAATTTGCCTACCAACTTCACTTGCATCAGACTGGTATGCTAACATTTAACCATTCCTGAAGTGGGTCTGCTAGGCCCTGAGATCAAGTCACAGAACTGCCAAAAACTTAATACTGGTGGAAAAGCCAATTGTCACACTTGTTTTCCTTTTTGGTGAAAGCCCTGGGTCTCAGGAATGATGTAGAATACATAGGCAAATCTATGTCTTATGTAAAAAGATGCAAAAAATGGTATATGTGTAATCATACTCACTAAAATACATAAGAAATAAATAAAAAACAAATAAAATGAATAAGTACACTAATCACAATATGCAGTAAATGTGTATGTAAATATAAATCATGTATTAAAATGTATATGCATATTATTTTTAGAGTGTTAGGACTCGAATTCAGGCCCTAGGAACAGGCCTGACTTTTGTCTTCCAGCAAGGTGAACTTCCCCATCCCCCACAGTGCTGCATATTTACCCAGAGCCTGAGTTCAAATCCCAGGTCTGGCAGATAAAAGGGCATGAATTCCAAGACAAGTAGCCTCATAATATTTTAAATATTTTTAATGTATCAATGTATGTACTTATTTATTTCTTTTTATTTTGTTAAGCATAGGGTTTGAACTCAGGTCGTGGAAATTCTGCCTCAGCTTTGATCACTCTAGGCTGGTGTGCAGCCACTGGATCCACAGCTGAACCTGGGTTCTTTGGCCGCAAAGGCTGACAGGGGAAAAAAAAAATTAATGCGACACAGAAAAAAAAAATACCTGGCAACTTGCAGATAGCTGCCAGTTTTGCATTTGTTTGGTTTGCAAGGTGACCATCCTGTGTCTGAATGACACGGCTGAAAAAGGTTGATAATCTGGCATTGCTGAAGGCTGGCGCGCTACCAGGAAAGCCATAGGCCAACATGGTAACATAAGTCCTGTGTTAGAAGCCCCTTCCTGTCTCCTACAAATGGAGGGAAATCCTAAGAGTCTCGTTCCTATTCATAGGAAAATTATGAATGGCAAGGTGGAATTGGTTGTTTCTGAATACTACTATACAATTAGAGTGAGTTTAGGCGGACAATGTATTTTAATGAGTATTTTTTGACACATTCAAAGAATACTATTAATTACATGGACGCAATAGTTTCCAAACAGCGGTTGAATTAATTAATATTTCATTAAGGATGAAAACAATAATATTAATTACATGGAGGCATAATAAATACCCAAGAATTGGTAGAAATATAGTGTATATAACTGAAGAATATATAGACATCTCTGGCACTCTATAAATATCTGTATTTATTTGAATCTTCATGTCAATCTGTTCATATTTTGTCAATGCCTGGGTTTAGATCTCAGGTGCTGGAGATGCTTGTCCGCTCCATATGCCCCAGGCTGGTGTGTTGACACTCACCTATTCATGAATTGGGTCTTGTAGGCCATGAATTCAGTTGCCAGCACTCACAAAAATTGAATCGTGGATTAAGAAGTCCATGGTGATTCACTTTTTCCTTTTCTGTGAAAGTCCTGGGTGTCAGGTGTGAAGTTTCATATACAGGCAAATCTATACCCTATGTAATAAATGTAAAAAAAATTTCATGTTTAATAACAGTTAATAAAATAAATGATACATAAATGAATAAAACAAAAATAAAATGAATAGCTATATTAAGCTTGATATGGGGTCAACATCTGGGGCTCGATCTCAGGGCCTAGGAAAGCCTGGCAGCTGAATTGGCTAGAGGCTGCTGTGCTAACAGTCACTCATTCATGAATTGAACCTTCTAGGCCCTGAGTTTAGATCCCAGTACTGCCAAAAATGTAATTGTGGAGTGAGAAGCCAAGCGTGACACATGTTTTCTTTTTCTTTGAAAGTACTCGGTGACAGGTAGGATGTATAATTCAGATGCAAATCTATAAGCTATAAGCTATGTAATAGGATGTCATAAATGTAAAAAATGTCATAAGTGGAAGAATTGTCACTACAATAAATGAAAAAAAGATTGAATTAGTAGTGAATCATTCTAGGATAAAATAGACACAATAATTATAGGACATAGATTAAGTTTAATATTTTATTAAGCATTAACAGAATAAAAATTGCATGGAAACCTAAATACCTAATAATTGGTAAAAAGAGATGATACATATTAATAATATATAGACATCTGTCTCATTCTATAAAATATGTGATTATATATATGGGTGTATGTACATATGTGATAAATACTAATAGGATATTTAATTAATGTTTTATTAATTGTTTACTGGGACACATCATTAAATGGAGACATAATGTAATACCTAATAATTGGTAGTAATATCTATAAATTAATAATATACAGAAATCTTTTTGTTTATATAATATTTATAAACAGTAATCTCTATCTATGCCTCATTCACTCCTGGGGCCTGGTGGTTGAGTGCTTGCCTAGTAAGCACAAAGCCCTGGGTTCGATTCCTCAGTGTGACATAAACAGAAAACCCGGAAGATCTGCTATCTTTCAATCAATTGAGTGCTGGCTTGGAGCACAAATGCTTAGGGACAGTGTCAAAGCCCTTACTCAAGCTCCTGGACTAAGGCCACAAAAAGGTAGAATGTTCAAATGTAACTAGAGAAGGACAGGACTTCCACTACCTCATCACAGAGAAAGCTAGTAGTCTGGTGCTGACAGCTGCCACCTAACCTGACTTGGCCAGATGTAAACTGCTGCAACCCAGCTCAATGGGTTACCCCTGTCATCCTGGTTTACCTTGGCTTACCACCAACATCCTGGCTGCTCGGGGGCTTTAAAACCTGGCAGGAAGTATGCTAGACTCTTTGAAATATGGATTGAAGTGGGAGAGTTCTAGCCTTGAGCAAATGGTATTAGAACAGGACCCCATGCTTGGAGTTCAAGCCCCATGGCTAACCCCAACAACAACAAAAACAACACCCCACTAAACCATTAGATGTGAGCTTGTGTGGTTTGTGAAATGTTCCTCAAAGAATGGTGATACCAATGAGAGCCCCCTAATTCTAATGACAGCTTGTTGAATAGAGCTACGTGCTGAGTCCTTCATGAGGTGCTTTGTGCTGAGTCCTGCACATGATGCTATGTGCTGAGTCCTTCACAAATTGCAGTGTGCTGAGTCCTGCATGGGGTGCTGGGTGCTAAGTCTTTCACAGGATGCTGTGTGCTGAGTCATTGAAAGAGTGCCATGTGCTGTGTCTTTCACAGGGAGCATTCTTTCATCAAGTCCTTGTAAGAACTCCACAACTGAGATGATGATGCAGACAAGAATATTGAGGCTCAGATATGTCCCCATGGCAGAGAAAAAATTATGTATTACTGAAAAGTAATGAGTTGTCTCCTGCAGAAAATTATTTTTTGTTTTGGTTTTTCTAAGTCATGAACCTTGAACTAGGGGCCTGATTGCTGCCCCTTACCTCTTGGGCTAGCACTCTACCACATGGAGCCAAGGACCCCCTTGCAGCAGAGTGCCAACTAGGGGGCTATAGCTGAGGTTGTCATCCTGCCTTCTCAGGAAGCTGAGATCTGAGGATCTGGGTTCCAAATTATCCCAGACACAAAAGGTCCCATGAGACTATTATCTCCAATTCACCACTAAGTAACCTGAAGTTGAACCTGGGTGCTTGTCGCTCATGCCTGTCATATTAGCTACTCAGAAGGATGAGATCTGAGGATCATGGTTCAAAACTAGCCTGAGCAGGAAAGTCCTTGAGACACTAAGCTCCGATGGACCACCAGAAAAACTGAAATGGTACTTTGACTCAAATGGTAGAGCACAAAACTTGAGCTGAAGAGCTCAGGGACAGCACCCAGGCCCAGACTTCAACTCCTATAACAACAACAAAAAGACAGAAACAAACTAACAAACCTGAAGTAGAGGGCTGGGAATGTGCCTTAGGAGTAGAGTTCTTTGCATATATGAGACCCTGGGTTGATTTCTCAGGACTACATCACTACAAAAAAGCCTGAAGTGGCTCTGGCTCAAGTGGAAGAGGGCTATCCTTGTACAAGAGAAACTAGTTACAGTGCTCAGGTACAGAGCTCAGGTCTTGAGTTCAACTTCCAGGAATGGTGTATGAGCCTGAGCACATGTGCAAGCACACACACACACACACACACACACACACACACACACAGACACACACACACAGACTAGAAGTGATGCTGTTACACAAAATGGTAAAGCACTGGGTTTCTGCACTGAGCTCATGGTCAGCACCCCAGCCCTGTGTTCAACCCCCAAACCTAGCCACCCAAGGACCAACTAGGAGAGGTCAAAGGTTTCAAAATCTGATGAGATTCACCAGCCCTAGATGATAGGAAGCTTTGTGATATCAGATATGTGCTTGGATTTCCCAAGCTTCTGGAATCCTAGGAGAGGCATCATAGGCCCATCATCGCGCTCAATGAAACATTTCATGAGGTTCAGTGCCCTGGTTTTCTGCCAGAAGGTATCCTGAATTATATTGAGCACTGTATCTGAATACTGGAATATAGTCTCACAAAGGCAGGATAAGTGCACAGGACTTGGCTTGCCACTGGAAGTGGCACAAATGAAGGCTTCCTATCAAACCAGAGCACTGGGGATAGAGATAGTTTGGGCTACAAAGAGACCTTTTTCTCCTAACCTTCAGAGCCCTCCCAAAATCATTCTTACTATCTGACCTGGATGGAGTTGATTGTTACACAGCTGTACAGGAGTGAGGTCTTTTGTCTGCCTGTCCAGACAATAAGAGTGACTTCTTCCAGCAGGCCTGGGATGCAGAGTAATCCTCAGGTTACACTGGGAACAGTGAAGGGAACCCCGGAACATGCACTGTCATGAAAGCAGTCTCTGTTATGAAATAAATTTCTTGAATACAAATTTCCTTGCTTGGTGCTGTTCATCATAGCTACTCTGGAACTTCACCTATAGGAATACACCCATACATACCCAAAGACATGGAAGTACAGGCTTTTTTTGAGGTGGCACGTCCAGCGTTGAACTATGAGCCAAGGCGTTGTCCCTGAGCTCCTTTTGCTCAAGAGTAATGCATTAACCTAGAATCACAGCCCCACATCTGGGATTTCTTGTGATATCTTAGAAATAACAGTGTCATGGACTTTCCTATGCTGGCTGGATTCAAACTAAGATTCTCTACATCTCAGCCTCCTAAGGAGCTGTGATAATAGTCAGCAGCCACGGGCACCTGCCTTTCTTCCCTTCTTCATTTTTTAATCTGGACAATCTGACTTCTTAACAGGGTCATTCCAATGGCTTGAATTTAAAAGTTAACTACCCCAATGTTCTTTACAGCTGCTTTCTCTGAAAAGGATTTTCTCTCCTCATCTTCTCCTCTGGTCATAGGTTTGAAGCCAAAAGTGAGAAGTGAGTATCACAGGATTTGGCAGCTAATGTCCACATTACATGCCAGTTCTGTCACTTAACATTAAGCTGCAGTGAATTTACTGTCTCAGGATGAGAGGATCGAAAGCTGGAGCAATTCTCATACTGTCTGCATTGCTCCTTTTGCCTATAAAATGATCCAATAATTATGAGTGTTGTGTGTCTCTAACTTTAAATATCTAGAACACAATAGAAGCATCTTCATGTATCTCTTTTTCTCTAGTGCCTCTTAAAATTTAGATTAAGGGCTTGTGTGGAGGGGCTACTCGGTGAGTCCCTAAGGAAAGCCCCTTGAAGCCTCTCGGGAGATCGCCGTTCAAAGTTAGCCTGAGCAGGAAGTTTATGAGATTCTTATCTCCAATAAACCACCAGAAAACCAGAAGTGGAGCAGTGGCCCAGAGGGTAGAGCTCCAGGTTTCAGAGAGAAAGCCGAGCAGGAGACAGAGGCTAGACCAGGCAGGAAACCTGGGAGGCGCTTATGTCCAATTAATGACCAGATGGGTGGAAGTGGATCTGTGGTGGTGGTATAGCCTCAGCCTTGTGAAAAACAGCCAAAGAATGCATCAGGCCCTGAGTTCAAGCCCTGGGATGGCCACAAAAATTTTTCAAAAAGAGAAGGCCAAGTTTATGTATCAGTGCCTTATGCCCTTATGTGTGTATATTACCTCCCTGAGTGCAAACAGACCATATGCAATTCGTCTCCTTTTATTTACTGGTTTATTTTTCAGATATGCTCCTTGCACACACTGCATCATTCTGCATTTCAGGCCCATGGCTTTTCTCTTCCAGGGTTCCAGGCCTGTCTCCTTATATTATGCACACTGAAGCTCTCAGCAGCTTTTATTTACATTTTATTATGGGACCAATGCAAGAATAGTCACAAATCAGGCAGGGGAAGTGAAGATCAGGTTTCATAGAAGTAACCAGTATTCAGACAATTAAACTTGGGGACATAAAATGGTAGCACACTTATGTAAAAACTACCATTAAGGAAAAGATGAGGACGCTGAGAATGTGGATTGCTGAGAGAGTGCTTTCCTAGCATGCAAGAAGCCTTGGGTACGATTCCTTGGGAGCACATACACAGAAAAATCCAGAATCAGTGCTGTGGCTCAAGTAGTAGAGTGCTAGAGACATTGTCCTGGCCTTTAGTTCAACCCAAGAACTGGCAAAGAGATACCTAGGTAGGTGGGTTGATAGATAGATAGATACATACATACATACATACATAGATACAAAGATACATAGATAGATGGATAGATACATACATACATAAACAAATACATAGATACATAGATAGATACATAGATAGATTAAATAGATAGATAGAAAGATGATAGATGAATCTGGTCTTGGATATCAGGAGGAAAGAAGGGAATAATTCCCAGTCATGAGGCCTTCTGCAGTGTGCTAGACCACCAGCATCGCCTTCACACAACCACAGGGCAGGAATACTGTCTCTTTTCCACTTCTTAGGCAGCCAAGGGCCCCAGAATCAAACGGGCAGACCTAGGTTCTAACTCAGGGGCTTGAACTGGGGATTTGCATTAATGACATGGAGAATGAAGGAAGGAGAAAAGACTGGCAGAGATAGAAGAAGGGCCTTCAAATCTGACAGATGGAGAGTGAAAAACCCACTCCCTAAGACCAGAGAGCAGTGTTTTTATACTCTGTTCCTCCCCTCTCACCCACTAAACTGGCTCTCTATTGGTTACCTAAAAATAGCCTGAGGCTCCCTTCACCTGATGGAAGAAGGTTAATTACTCATTGTTTTAAGAGGCTGAGAAAAGCCTTAGCCTAGTTCAACTCTAACAACTGTTTCAGGTTTTCCCCCATTGGTGGCTGTTCCTGGAAAGAATGAAGTGATTTTGCAGCTCCCTTCCGTGGTGAGTGTGTACATTCTGCCTCCTAATCCTGTAGGCCTGGTCTCTGCATCTAGCTTGGCTTTGGAAACTGTTTTCTGCCTTCAATTACAATGTTACACTGTTGTTCTTCCTGCTAACATGGCTAGGGTTTGGATCCTGAGAACTTCATTTGAACCCAGGATGGGTCAATAATGTTTCTTTCCTGCTTCTATAGCTCACGAACTCTAAGAACATTTAGAGTGCAAGTACTTATCACCAAAGGAAACATAGGAAGCTCTTGAACATCTGACCTTTCATAAGTGGAAGTCTGAGTGTCATAGACTTTTCTGCCCTGGCTGGCTTCACCCTGTGATCCTGACACCTCAGTCTCCTGAGGTAGGGTGACGGGCCTGAGCTACTGGTGCTCTGCTTGGTTCAGAATTCCAATGACATTGACAATACAAGTCAACTGCTTATCACAAAGTGTTTGGGGAACATATTAAGCCTTTCAACATTGGACCTTTCAGAATCTGGTAGGACACAAGGTTACAATGCTAGAGTCTGAGAGGCTGGGCATATGGATCTGCTACACTTGAGCTTGGAGCTCTTACTTCTATTCTGGTGCCAATCAGCGTTCATTTTCCAAAGAATGTTCTCATAATTAGCAAATAGGAAAAATACTTTGATTAACCATCCCTTTTTTCCAATTGTGTGTCTCGAACTCAAGCCTGGCACTGTCCATGAACCCATCAGCTCAAGGCTAACACTATACCACTTGAGCCACAGCACCACATGGGGTCTTTTGGTGGTTCACTGGAGATGAGTCTAATAGGCTTTCCTTGCCTAGGCTGTCTTTGAACTGTGGTCTTCAGCTCTCAGCCTCCTGAGAAGCTAGCATTCCAGGTATGAGCACTGGCATGTGGCCTATTGTTTTTGACAGTCCTGGGGCTTGATCTTAGGGCCTTGGTACTGTCTCTGAGCTTCTTTTCCTAAAGGCTAGTCACTTGACCCACACCACAGCTGCTGGCTTTTTCTAAGTATGTGGCACATACTTAGAAGGTTTCACACCCTGGTATTCATGCATGCTGAGCGAGCTCTTTACCACTAAGCCACATTTCTGGCCCCACACTTACAATTGTATCCCTCACTTTCATATCCTCAAGAAAAGGCATCTGACTATAAATCATCTAAAGAAATCCCAATAGGAAGATGTCCAAAGATAAGACAAACTCATACTTGGGAGAGACTCTAAACATTTGAATACTGTGACAAATGCTTCCAATTAATTATGTATTATGTTTCAACACTTAATAAAATATTAATGAAAAATGAGTCAATGTCCTATATTATTGTATATAATTTTATAATAGATGTGCAAAATGTAACCTATATTGTGTATAATAAATACAATAATCAATAAATGAATGAATCAAATAAAAATGAAATATAAAATCAATAATAAAATCATAATATGAAATGAACATATATATGTAAGCATATATAATATATTACACATGTAATGAAATACTTTTTCTATTGCAGGGCCTTCATTCAGGCCTTGGGAACTCTAGCCTGAACTTCTTTTCCTCAAGGACAGTGAGCTTTGCCTTCACCCATGGTGCAAAAGAGTTACCTAGACGGTGAGCTCAAATCCTAGCAATGATGGAAATACTGTCCCCAGTTCCAAGACAGTAAATTACTTTTTTAATGGAAGCAGTTATGTTTACAGTTCCATACTGAACATTAAAAAAAGGCAGAGTAGAATTTTGTACAGCTATTCACACATCCTTCCCTTACCTCCAAAGTGCTTCTCTGAGAACTATATTGTTCCTGTTCTTTTGTAACTATTTATTTTTAAAATGTTGTATAGAAAGGTTACAGGTACAGGACTAAGGTAATGAGTTCATTTACTAATGAGCATTGTTGATTCCTCCTTTGTTTTCTCCCTACCATCCCTTGCTTCCCATCTCCACAACTACCTCCCTCTGCCGAGTTCAGTGACTTAGTTTTTCATATTTGGTTGGCACGGGGTTTGAACTCAAGTAGTGGCAACTCTTCCCTCACATTGCTACAGATTTACCAAGATCCTGATTTCAAATCCCAGGATAGGAAAGAAAACTGGCAGAATTCCAAGCCAGGCAGGGAGCTTTATTTTTAAAATCTAGTTATATGATTTATTTATTTTTATTTTTGGATATTTATTTATTTAATTAATTATTTATTTTTGGCCAACCATGGGGCTTTACGTCAGGTCGTGGAAACTCTGCCTCAGTTTGGATCTCCCTAGGCTGGGGTGCAGTCTCCAGACCCATAGCCGAACATGAGATCCTAGGTCCAGAGAGCTTTCAGGAAGAAAAAAAATAGCTGGAAAGCATAAAGAGTGCCGAGCTACAGAGGGCTGGGATTTTAGGATTTTTCTCTTTGCACAGTGACCATCCTGGATCTGAATGACACTGTTGCAAAGTGGACCTGACCTGCCATTGCTGATGGCTGGTAGGGTATCAGTGAAGTTGTAGGCCAAGGCCAACCTGTCAACATAGGCCCTGGATTCAAATCCCAGTCCTGACACTAATGGCAGGAGATCACAAGAGACTCATTCCTATAAATAGGAATACTGATTGAAAGAGTAGTTCATGCATCGGTCTAGCCTAAAATTAGATGCAATAATCCTAGAATGTTGATTGATTTTAATTAATAGTTTGTTAAGCATGAAAAGAATAATATTCCTTCCATGGCAGTAAAATAAATACCTAAGAGTTGGTAGGAACGTAGTAGATGTCATTCAATCATAGATACATGTCTCTGGCACGCTTTACCAATATATATTGATTTGTATACAACCGTCCGCCTATCCATGTATTACTGTTTTGGCCAAACCTGGGGGTCAATCTCAGCATGTGGGAACCCCCTCACAGCTTCATTGGCAAGAGGCTGCCATTCTCAAACTCACCCATTCATGAATTGGGCCTGCTAGGCCCTGAGTTCAGATCCTAGCATCGCCAGGCATGATGGAGAACACATCTAAAATCTAGATGCTATATGGTAGGATATAAACAATGTAATAAATAGTATAGGTTTCATTAGAGTCAATAAAATAAATGGTAAATAAATGAATAAAACAAGAAATAAAATGAATAAACACACCAAACACAATATGGACTGAACATCTGTACGGAAAGTATAAATCCTACCTTTCAAATGTATATAAGGAGTATCTTTTCCAGGCCTGAGGCTTGATTCAACCCCCGCTATGAAGAGGGAATGGTGGAAGATCCTGAGTTACTGGTTTCTGGACCTAGAAAGAGTAATGGAATGCTATCGATCTCATCCTTGAATGAGTAATTAGTGCATGATACGAGTATGAAATGATAGGCAAGACTCATGGGGTGTTGATTATTTGTAAAGAAGAGTTGATGAAGCATGACAACAAGCATCACAGTCATGAAATGGAGGCATCAGGAAAGGTTCAAGAATCGGTAGTCACACAGATTGGATTCCATCATAGATCACCAACTCTCCAACTCTATACAAATATGTACTTTTTTGCATACTACCTTCAGCTTATGAATGGATGACTATTGTGCTCCACAATTTCCCTCGGGGAGGCTCAACCTCAGGTCCTGGAAATGGCCTAGTTCCTTTTTGGCTCACAGGCTGGTGTGCTCATATGGACCCATTTTCCAATTGGACCTGCTAGGTCCGAGTTCAGATCCCAGCCCTGCCCAAACATTCATCTTCATGTCAGAAGCCAATTGTTGCACCTGTTTTCCTTTCCCATGCAATTCCTGGGTCTGAGCTATGATTTGAGAATGCGTGGGCCACACTGTGGCCATGGGAATAAGTTATCTATGTCAGCCCAGTTATACTTGTTATCATATACTCAAAAAATACACAATACATCCATGAATAGCATACAAAATAAAGAGAATAACTACACTCAATGCACGATGCAGTCCACTCATAGATGTGGATACTATCCCATGTGTCAATGATGCATTGAGGACTATTTTGGCCTCCCTGGGACTCAATCTCAGTTACTGGGAACAGCCAAGCTCCTTAGTGGCTCACAGTCTGGTGTGATCATGTGGATCCATTGGGCAGTTGGGCCTCCTAGGCACCGAGTTCAAATCCCAGTACTGCCAATAATTCACCCTGATGTGAGAAGCCAGTCCTTACACCTATTTTCCTATGCTGTGCAAGTTCTCGGTCTCCCTAGGATGGAAAATGTATAGACAACTCTACACTCATGAGAATAGGTTGTCATCCAGGTCACCAGAGTTATATCTGTCATCCTATACTCAAGAAAATATACAATACATCAATGAATAAGACACAAAATAAAGAGAGTGACTACACTGAAACCAAGATGTTGCCCAGCCATATTTGTCAATATAGATCCTCTGTTTAATTATAACTATATTGACCCCCACCAGGACTTTATCTCAGGTCCCAGGAATGGCCTAGCTCCTCAGTGGTTCACAGGCTGTTGTGCTCACCATGACCCATTCACCAATTGGGTCAGCTAGGCCTTCAGTTCAAATTCCAGCACTGCCAAAAAATTCATTCTGATGTGAGAAACCCAAGGTTGTACATGTTTCATGTTTTCCTGTTCTGTGAAAGTCTTCGGTCTCATCGAGGATGGATAATGCTATATAGGCAACTCTATAGATATGGGAACAGGTTGTCATCCATGTCAGCACAGTTATATCTGTCACCATACTCAATAAAATACAAAATACATCCATGAATATGACACAAGATAAAAAGAATAATTACACTGAACGCAAGATGCATACCACACCTATAGATATTTTGTCTAGTGCTATTTTGTCTAGTGCTGTGGCTTCAAATCAGGCCCTGGACCAGTTCTGACATTCTAGTCTTCAAGGATGGTGAGCTTCCCCTTCTCCCCCAGTGCAACAGAGCTGCCCAGACCTGAATTCAAATCCCAGCTCTTACAAAAGATTCATCCTGATGTCAGAAGCCAGTTGTTGCACACATTTTCCTCTCCTGTGAAAGTCCTGGGTCTCAACTAGGGTGGAGAATGCATAGGCCAACTCTATAACCATGGGAGTCATCATCCATGTTAGCACAGTTATAGCTGTCACCATATTTAGTAAAATACACAATACCTCCATGAATTATAGACAAAAAAGGAGACCTACACCGAATACAAAATGCTGTCCACACATGTATGTCAATATAGATTCTATGTTTAAATTATGAATTTATGACTATAGTGGACCACCTTGGGGATCAATGTCAGATGCTGGGAATGGCCTAGCTCCTTAGATGCTCACAGGTTGGTGTGTTCACCTAGACTTATTGGCCAATTGGTCCTGCTATGCCCTGAGTTCAGATCCAGTACTACCAACACGTGGATCGTGGAGTAAGAAGCCAAGTGTGAAACTTGTTTTCCTTTTCTCTGAGAATCCTGGGTGTCAGGGATGATGGAGAACATTTCTACAAATCTTGATGCTCTGTGATAGGAAGTCATCAATGTAATAAACAGAATGGGTTTCATCATAGTAAAATCAACTATAAATAAATGAATAAAACAAAAAATACAAGGAACAACAACACTAAACATGTATGGACTGAACATCTAGAGGTAAGTATAAATCCTATTTTACAATGTATGTTTCCAGAGATGGGGCTTGAATTCAGGACTAGTGAACAGTCCTGACTTTCTTATCTTCAAGTACAGTGATCTTCCCCTTCATCCATATTGCTGCAGATTTACCCAGATCCTGAGTTCAAATCCAAAGCCAGGGAGCTAATTTTTTTTTAATTTTCCTCAGCGTGGGGCTTGAACTCAGATCGTGGCAACTCTGCCTCAGCTTTGATCACCCTATGCTGGGGTGCAGCAACTGAACAAACAGCTGCTCCTGGTATCCTAGGCCCCCAGTCCTTTCAGGGAAAACAATGCACAGAAAAAATATGGCCTTTGTAATTTTTCTTCCTTTGCACAGTAACCCTCCTGGGTCTGAAAGACACTGTTGCAAAGGGTACTTCACCTTGCATTGCTGAAGGATGGCAGACTTTCAGGGAAGCCATAGGCCCACGTGGCAACATAGGTCCTGATTTTGAATCCTCGTCCTGACACCAACCAATGACAGGAGATATTAAGAAACTGATTCCCATCCATAGGAATAAAAATGGAATATTATCAATGTCACAGTTGAATGCGTTGGTCGTGAGTGATGCTGCTATAAAATTAGACTGCAATAAACCTCCAGCAGTATTCTTTCTGTTGAGGATCGTTTATGCTATTCCGGGTCTTTTATTTTGGAATCAACCCAGATGCCCCTCAGTAAATGAATGGATCAAGAAAATATGGTATATATACACAATGGAATTCTATGCCTCCATCAGAAAGAATGATATTGCCCCATTCGTTAGGAAATAGAAAGGCTTGGAAAAAATTATATTACGTGAAGTAAGCCAGGCCCAAAGAAACATAGGTCAAATGGTTTCCCTTATTTGCAATATCTTATATATGTCTGAATCAAGCAGAAAAGATCAGATAAGATGATGTTAGGGAAATGAACCCTAAGATATGTATGCAAATGTTTTCTTTTTCTTTCATGCAATTGTCTCTAACACATTTATAAGATTATTCCTTTGTTGCTTTGTATGTCCCTCCCCCACAGTATAACCCCTGCTTTCAATGTATTTGGTGTCGGTATAATTTGTGGCGGGGAAGGGGAAAAACAAATCGTTTAAGTAGGGATACAGATGGAACCCTTGCAACAATGAGATGTACAATGTCGTAAATGAACATTACAACTTTGGTGGGGGAGGAGGGGTGGAAGGATTGGGTGGGGGCGGGGAGGAGGATGGGAAGGGATGTGAAGGGGAGACAAAGGAGGAGGCTACAATGCTTGATAAGTAATGTACTCATAATCTTGCCCATGTAATTGTAACCCCTCTGGACAGAATTTTCAGAGTGAAATATATATAAAATAAAATAAAATAAAATTAGACTGCATAATTTCTGGAGGCTGATTGATTTTATTTATTATTTATGATGCATAAAAAGAATATTATTAATTACAGTAACACAATAACTTCAGGACACTGATTGATTTCATTAATAGTTTAAGGATGAAAACAATAACAATTATATGGAAGCATTATAAATACCCAGGAATTGGTAGGAATGTAGTCTATATAACTTATTAATGTATAGACATCTCTTGTTCTCTATAAAATATATATTTATTAGCATAATGCCATCTGAATGTCAATCTGTTCTTATTTTGTTAACACCTGTTGCACAATCTCAGGTTCTGCCTGTCCACTCAATTTGCCCCAGGATGGCGTGATGACACTCTCCCATTCATAAGTTTGGCCTTGTAGACCATGAATTCAGATGCCAGCACTCCCAAGCCATGAATCGTGGAGTAAGAAGCTGATGGTGACACATGTTTTCTTTTTCTGTGAATGTCCTCGGTGTCAGGTATGAAGTAGAATACATATGTAGACCTATATCCCATTTAATCAATGTAATCAATGTTCTATGTGCCATAATAGTCAATAACATAATCGTTCAATACATGAATAAAACAAAAAATAAAATAGCTATACTTAACACAATATAGAGTCAACATATGTATATAAATATAAATCATATGTATAAATTGTACATGAATAGGATATTTTCTAGTCGTGGGGATCAATTTCAGGCATAAGGAAAATACTTGAATTTCTTGACTTCAGGGAGGCAAGCTTTCCCTTCCCACACAGTGCAACAGAGTTACCCAGACCATGAGTTCAAATCCCAGTCCTGGCATAAAAAATGGCACCTTTATATTATGTGAGGCCCAATTCATAGGTATTTCATTATACTCCATTTTATGAATGTGATTGTTTAAATGCTTCATAAAATATTAACTAAAATCGATCAGTGTCCTATAATATAATTGTGTATAATTTTATCCTAGAATCGTAAAAGAACTGCGCATTAAATCATGACATATATCACATTCCATTGTTAATTATATGGATAGGAACAAGTTTCTTAGGATCTCCTGCCATTTGGAGGTGGCAGGACCAGGATAAGAACTGTGGGCTCCAGCTCCCACCACTTCGACCCATGGATATGGAACTCACATGTCTGTCCAAGAACATCAGCAAGACCAATGATGAGGCAGGCACCAGTGGCTTTCAGCACTCCTACTTGATACTTACAAGGCTGTGATGTGAAGATCATGGTCAAAGTCACCCTAAGCAGGAAAGTCCTTGAGACCCCTGACAAACTTCAGTGCCAACAAAGCCAGAAGTCCTGTGGCTTCAGTGTGGAGGGTGAGCCTTGAGAAAAAACGGCTCACAGACTGTGCCCAGATCCTGAGTTCAAGGTCCAGGACTGGCAACAAACAGACATACACAACACATCTGTGCAGCCATCCAGCTGAAGCAGGTCACCTTCTTTTCCCCAATTGAATTGGACAGAGTTCCATCGCAAAGGGCTGGAGGACCCGCTGTCATCTTGACTCTGCCCATGCTGCTGGCATCACAAGATTGTGGCCACACCCCCATTCTTTCATGTTTCTTTCTGATCAATGGGATACAAGAATGGTGGCCCTCTCCACATTCCAGGCTTCCCATTAGCACCTAGATACCCTCTTTTAGTTTACACCACTACCAGCAGTTGAGGAAGGTAGAGATGGCTGAGTGATGAGCAAGAGACTCGATGTGACTTGGGAGTATAGTAGGAAATTGATGCGCCAGCCCACCTCCCGGCCCAGTCCCTACCTTCATGAAGTGGTGCCAGGTTTTAATCCTCAGATGATGGCTCCCTGCCAGCTGGCCTAAGGCCCCAAACAGGTCTCTGCCCCTGGTCTTCTGCTCTGGGCCCATGTATCCATAATGCCGCCGCCATTGCTGATTGCCCCACCTGGAACAGACGCCAACAGCTTCTTCCAGCAGCACAGGCAAGTGGCTGCCCCAAAACCACCCCCACCCGGGTCAGACACCCTTCTGTGGGCACCATGACACCCTGCTTGTTTCCTCTCCTTGGCTCTGAGGAACCACCTTTCTGTCCGGCATTTCTGAAATAGAGACTCAATATATGCTCATGCTGGGCTGGATCAGAGTCCTCCTATGTGTGACAGGTAGGTCCTCTGTAGTTGGGATGGTAGACATGTAGCACCATGCTCATTCATCGGTTTAGATGTATTATCCCAAAATCTTAGTACACAGCAGTCAATTCTTGGTCACAGGTGAACTTCTGGTTAGGGCCTCAACCATCAGACCTCAGTCTCCTCACAGGAGAGTTGTCAGGAAACAATAGATTTATATAGAGGGATCTCTAGAGCATGGCTAGGCACAGAGGGAGCAGCCTTCAGATAAGGTTCTTGGTAATTCTGTGAGCATATGACAGGAAGATACCAGAAAGGGCTGAGGTGGGGCCAGTTATTAATCATGCAACAGGTCGGTATTATGAAACAAAACATGGTTCTCGTTCATCATTAACCTATCCCCATAAGGCAGGGGATCCTTCAGTCTGTTGAGTTTTACAGCTGGGGAAATCGAGGCACAGAGAAGCCAGGTGACCTACTTAGGACCTCAACTTCACAGGAAGCTCAGACTGACTTCTCTACCATGCTCCCTAGGACAATGGGTGCTATTTAGTCCACTTCTTTTGGTGGGGAGTCCACTTATTGTCAGTCGTGGGGCTTGAACTCTAGGCCTGGGTGCTGTCCCCAAGCTCTTCAGCTCAAGGCTACCACTTGAGCCCACAGCACCACTTCCAGTTTTTGGGTGGTTCTTTGGAGATAAAAGTCTCACAGTCGTTCCTGCCCGGGATGGCTATGAACCATGATCCTCATTTCTCAGCCTCCTGTGTAGTTAGGATTAGAATTCTGATCCACAGGCACCTGAATTAAGTGTAATTCTGACTCTCTCTCTCTCTCTTTCTCTCTCTCTCTCTCTCTCTCTCTCTCTCTCTCTCTCTCTCCCTCTCTCTCTCACACACAGGAACTTGTTGAATGGGTGCTGGAGGAGGTGGCCCAGCGTCTCCATGTGGGTGGAACCCAAGGTGGCCCTGTCATTCTGGAAGTGCTCTGTGGGTCAGGGCAAAAAATTTTTTTTGGTTAGTAAATGCAAAATAAAGAACACGTTCTGGCAATATATAATTGCATTCTGACACCTGACAATAGTCTCTAATTCATGTACTTTATTTATATTAGGATAGTGTGTTGAAAAAAGTTTTGTTCATTAGGTCACAGCAATTAATGTCAGGAATGTGCTTAGATGTCAGGTGAAGGCTAATTCTGGTAATCCAAACATACCAGGATTTTGTGTGGTCACTGCTAATCACAAAGGCAAGGGTAGTCTAAGTGAGATTTGGAAATCTTTTTGGTCAGTCATGTCACCAAAAGGCAGAGACTAATTTACAATTGTGACAGAAGAGAAGGAATGACTCCAGATGGAAGGAATAAATGATAGTAACTAAGATATAGCAGAAACTGTTCTAGAGAACCATTTTTGGTTATTGAAAAACTATTTATCAACTAGGCTTATTCCTCATTGCCTTTAGCATTCTAAATCTCTTAGGCTAGTTCTTAATCTCTGTGTGATAAATGTATCTCCTTCTATGCTGTTCTTTCATACCTGATCTCCTTTGCTTTCTAAAAATCTCAGTCTTTCTATATTTCTCTATGAACATTTCCTGATACTAAATACACCTATACAGATGGCAGAGGATGCTAATGTAATAGCTCATGAGTCATTAATGTAACAACATGGAAAAGGACGACATATTCATTGCTACCTCAATTTTTCTGAAAAGCCTCATTGGCATCATTTTGTTCAAATTTCCATTCTTTGGCTACATAGTGTCTTTCAGTGCACATAAATGCAAACATGAGCCTGGTCCTGGTGGTTCATGCCTGTAATCCTAGCTACTCAGGAGATTGAGATTAGAGGATTGTGGTTCAAACCAGCCTGGTCTGGAAAGTCCATCAGAAACCCAGAAGTGGTACTTTAGCTAAAGTGGTAGATTGCTCAACTTGAGATGAAGAGCTTAGGGACAGCACCCAGGATCAGAGTTCAAGCCCCACAACCAACAAAAAAAGCGAAATATGACTTTAAGTTTCCCCCAAAGGAACAAGATCAATTAACTTCCCAAGCAGAAAAAATAATTCCAAAATTATTTTTTGCTGTGTTACTTAAGTTATGGCCTTTTTGCTGGACATAGTCTTTTATTTTAAAAATTGTCAAATATTAGGTTTACAGTAAACTTCATCTAATATTTCTTGTTTCAAATGAAAAGTCCATACATTTGATATCACTTAGCTGTCTTACTATCTTAGTTCAAAGCCAACCCAGGCAGGAGAGTCGGTCAAATTCTTATCTGTAATTAAACACCAAAAAACAAAAGTAGAGTTTTGGTTCAAGCAGTAGTGTACTTGCTTTGGGGGCAGGTGGGCAGGAAAGACAACTATTCAGGATCAGGGTCCAGCCTCTGGGTAAAGTCCCATTACCAGCACAATCCAAACAAACAAAAACCCCAAATATTTCTTTGGGACCCTCCTTAAAGGAGCACTAGTATGAGAAGAGGCACTTTTGCTTTTCATAGTCACTGGATCCTGCTTTTTTGTAATCCTTATTGCTCTGGAGAACTCAGGATCAGACGAAAGGAATTGATAACTGTCTTCTGCAAAAAGAGAATCATCTCAGGGATGAAATATCCATCCATAAGACACTTTAAAACCTCCATCTCTTTGTTTCTTTGCTGTAGAACAATTTTAAAACAACGTTATTTCTTTTTGTTCTATTTTGGCCTTCAAATGGCACATTATTTCTTTTTGTAATACTCTCAACTAGAAGTTTACAGAAAAGTTTTATATGAGTATAGAACACACTCAAAAAAGTCAGGGACAGAGTTTCCTTCAAGCCTTGGGATTCTTTCTTGTACATTAAAAGGAGAGCACAAGTTAACATGAACGTTGTCATTCCTCTATGTTCATTTCCTCTCCTGGGAGTTTCCACATCCAGTAGCAGTTATTTCCACTAACAATCGATGGTGCTGCCTGAGGTATGATGAAAGTTTTCTGGGTTCATTGAAATAACACAAGGACACCTTTGGACCTGAGGTAACACTTGTTTCAGAGACAACTTAGTAAAGAGAAAATATGAAATTTATGTTGCTTTTAAATACATTATCAATGACTACATTGAGTTCAAACTTTGTAAGTTCTCTGTAAATTAAGGTGAGTTTTAAATGGGAAGAAGGTTATCAGGTTATTCTGTTTGTGAGTGTATGTGCTGCGCATTATTTCCCAAGTGTACATGCATTAACAGTAAGGAAAACAATAGCAATAATAGGAGAAAGAGAAGTTCTGTTTTTAAGTATAAGGGTTCAATATACTATAAAAAGACTCTACAAATAAGAACAGTGAAACAATAAAGCCAAGTCTAGTATGTAGATTTATGGGAGTGATATAGAGAAAGCATTACTCCTACGTGGAACAAGAATTCTGAAGGCACTCCCTTTCTAAATCATGCTTGCTAATCAAGCAACTTTGTAGAAAGAACAATGGAAGTATAATTCTGCTTCCAAAAAAAGTCAGACATGAGTATGGACTTAACTGGGAAAAAAAAGTCCATCATGAGAGAGTAGGGAATATACTAGCAATGAACTGGTGACTAAGATGACATTTCTTTTTCTTTCCTTTGCTTATATATTTATTTTGGTGGTGGTCTTGGCACTTGAAATCTGGACCTGGGCACTTTCCCTCTGCTATTCCGCTCAAGGCTAATGCTCTACCACTTGAACCACAGTGCCACTTTCACTTTTCTTGCAGTTAATTGGAGAAAAGAGTCTCTGGGACATTCCTACCTGGGCTGGCTTTGAACCCCAATCCTCAGATCTCACCACCACCCTGCTTAGGATCACATTTCTAACAGTGTACACTCAGCATATGTAATTTTGTACATTCATCTATCTTTATATGAATTCTGGAGTTAAAAATCTGGGCTACAACTTTGACTTTACACTCACAAAAATGTTTGTAGTTTAAAAGCTGATTCTACTCGATAAATAAAACCTATGAATATAAAGGAGTTTAGGAAGTTCAGTTTGCATCCTGCCTTGGCAGAAAATTTTTGAGACACTATCCATAATTAACCAGCCAAAAGCTGGATTGGAAGAATGGCTCAGGTCATGGAAAACCAGTCATGAGCAAGATTGATAAATAAGAGCTTGAGGCTTTTGCATACATACATACAAACATAATCATAAACACAGAAGCACTTAAATGTGCACACACAAATACACAAATGATACAACTCTAAGAATATGTAGAAAATTTAGAAAGCAATAGAAAATATGTCCTGAGTAAGACTAGAATCAAGTGATAATTTTTAAAATTAGAAAATCCACAAGTGACCTTTCTTCAAAAAAGTTTGAGAATATTAAATAGGTAAGCTAGAGATAGTAAGAGAGTCAAATAATGAATATTAAAGGGATTGGATACATGGACGAATGAATCAGAGAACCTGCAGGTGCATTTGAAAATGTTCATATCCTGTGTCAAATGTTAGAACATCTTTGAAAATAGTACATGAACAGTCTGAGAAGTCTAGTGGATAATATCACTGGAGAAGTTCAGAATTTCTAGTCTGTATCTAGATTAAATAAACCAAGAAACCATGGCAGGGCAATGTTATACAAGGCTACAATTCTAGCACTCAGACTGACAGGAGATTAGAGAGTGGAATTACATAGTGATACCTTCCCTGGACTAGGTAGTATAATTTTGTCTTAATACAACAAACCAAACAAGAAAGGAATACACAGTTGGAAGTTTGGGCTAATTTTGTCACTATGTTTTGAGAAGTCAAGGTTCCAATTACAATGGAACTCATATATAATCCTCAGTTGTGTTTCAAATGCTGTCTTCATTACAGAACATTTCTAGATGCAAAGTGGCTCTTGATTCCCATCCAAAATTCTCATCCAAAGTTATCATAATCCTGTTAGATTCCAAAGAATTGATGAAGGATTACAAAAGCTTAAGCACAGAGAAAAATCAAAGTTTGTCTAATGTATGTCTTTATAGGTATTGCTAAATTAGAATTTAGATTTAAAATAAATGTTTTTGTTTTGTTTTTATTTTCATATTCTATAAGATACAACAAAATTCTTTTTAAGTAGAGGGTTTAATTGACAAATTTACAAATGAGTGTTGCATTCTAGTTGCCTAGAATATTCTTTCAAGAGAGTTATAATTAGAACTTAATAGATAATTCCAACAGTTCATGTATAACATGATAATGTGAATAATGTAGACAGAGTTGTCAACATATAGATGATGTTAATTTAGAAAATAGCAATTTTTGAGGCTTTGGTGTAACATGGTATGAAGAGTATAATTGTATGACATCTTCTTTTTTCTACCTGTATGTAACACAGAAAACAATTTCCTAAATTATGTGCCTCTGTGTACAATGAGAAAATTGCTAGGTTTGGGGTTTGTTTTCATTTTTGTTTTTGTTTTATTGATTTGTCATAAGGCTTGAACTCTGGGCCTAGACACTGTCTCTGAGCCTGTTTATCCTCAAGGCTCGTGCCATACCACTTCAACTTCAGTGCCACTTATTTCTGGCTTTTTAAAGAAGTTTCTTGGAGATAAGTATCTAGGGAACCGTCCTCCCTGGGTGGGTTTTGAACTGTAATCTTCCGATCTTACCATCCTAAATATCTATGATAGTTAAAAAGCATAAGTATAAATAATATTTGCAAGTGTTCTGATCTCAATAATACCAGTGGGGGCACATGATGTAACCCAGTTTATTGTGGTGTTCTTTCCAGAACATGGAGGGCATCACATTAGCAGAGGTGTAGTATTTTTTTCACAATAGAGATAAGCTATTCATGATATGAATAAAGGGAATTTTGAGGTGTACCCTACAAGTTGGAAACTGTTGGGCTAGGATGACTTTATGGCATAAATCTGAGGATTGATGGTCATAGAAATATTAACTTACTCTGATAAACAATTGCTTATTCTTGAAGAATTAATTATTACAGGTGCATCATAGTTTTATCCTCTACTAGAATGTGGCTATTTTTCTGTTGATTTCTCAATCTGTAACACCCCACTGGAAACTGCATCTATTGCAGAATTTCATATCATGCCCTCAGGTATGGAATGTTCAGAATTTGAAAATGAGTAGTTATCAGTCATCGGAATTTTGAAGAACACATATATTCTCTCCTCTTAACAACTTATTTACTTTTAAAGTTATGGGTTTCCATACAATTAAACTGTTTTTGGTTTGAGTATGAGAAAGTACTAAATTGATTCTTTTTTCAAAATATTGTCAAGTATATAGTGAAAATATTAACTAGTTGGATTCAAGTTGATGGTCCTCTGATTAAAAACGTTTAATTAATTCAAATTAGATGCAAAATAGTATTAATTTTTTAAAAGTTACTACATAAAGAATAATATTTACTATACCAATACAGTGAAATTTTTTCATGCAACTTATTTTTTAAATTAATTTTATTGTCAAAGTGATGTACAATGGGATTACAGTAATTGTAAGGTAGTTAATACATAACTTTTCAAAGGTGTTAACCCCTCCTTCATTTTTTTCTCACAGTTTTCCTTCACCTCAATACTCCTCAAAGGTTCTAATGTACATTTCCAACATATTGTCTTGTGAGTATTGCTATTTCATTGGTTTACCCTTTGTCCTTTGTCTCACCATTTTGTTGTTCCTCTTTCCTTCCCTAATTAAGGTAAATGTATACACAATACACAGGGTACCAAAATCAAATACAGCCGGGGACAAACCATAGGGGAAAAAACCCAAAGAAAATAGAAATCACATAGTACATTAAAAACACAAAGCACTCATAAAAATCTGTTTCCATATCTTGCAGTTCATTTTGCTCAGCATCAGCTTATATAGTCATATATATGCATAACAAAGACATTGGAAAATAATAGTTTCATGGACACTATACCATGAAAACAGCATGTTAACAGTTTTTGATGGTAAAGTTGGAATTAGAATTGGTAAATTCGCGATTCTGATAAACGAATTTCAAAAGAGTTTTAAAATTATGTCAGGTAAATTTCAATTGTTCAAACTTTTTAACAACTTAGCCTATTAATGAAATTTAAAATTGCCTGGGAAAATAGGCTTTCATGCAAAGAAATCCATGGAGACTTAGCTGAGAGGGAGCAATGTGGGTCAAGATGGCTCATTTTCACACTAAAAAAACAAACCTCATAAACCTTGCTATTAATCCTGTAGGTTCCCTTGAGAATTATCCTTACCCAGGACATATACTCTCACTGTGTGAAACAAGGTTGTAGTGGAATTTAAATTCAAACTTCTTAAAAAAAAAAAAGACATCAAAATTTGTGAATTGACTTTAATTACCAAACAGTAATTCTCTGAAAAAGATAATTTGGGTCAAAATATTTAGAGAGAAAGTGCCCTCAACAATGAAAGAAGGTATTGGGTATACACTTTTCTGTTTATAATACTTTACACAATGTCTTTGCATGTGAAGCACTGAAACAAAAAAAAATATCTGATTGGATACCTCAAACCAATGGTTTCACATTTCTAAGTAGCTCACAAAATATAATATCCTTATTAACATGAGATAGTGAAGACTTCTCTTATTACATTAGCCAAAAAGTTTTGGGATCAGAAAAGAATTGAGCAAATTGAAAAGGTAATAAAAGGTGTTCTTAGAAGCCCTAGCTAAGCGTATTGGCTTCAGCAGTAGAGGGATTCCAAAACTTTTTGATATAGATTTTGTTAATATATTTGCTACCTAAAGTGATTTTACAGAGCCTATTTGTCTCACTACAATGCAGAACAGATTGAATGAAGACATGAACATAAATCCACAACCAAATAAAAGAGTTTAAAAAGAGAAACCATGAAGATGTAGCAGTGGGGGAGGCCTTATACTCCTTCAGCTTCACTAGACTTGCAGCCAAGAAGGTATGATTAATTGGAAATCAAGCAAGAACTATGAGGAGGACATAGAACTAGGACAAAGAAGTATTGTCCTTTGTAACAGACACTGTTATGCAAGGTATGTGTGATTTAACTCTATTTTTCTCCATACATCTTGTTGAGCAAAAGCAAGACCAAGAGAATGTAATCTATTGAAATCATTTTGGAAAGAATAACTTTGTTCCTGGTATGTTATCTAAGGAGAGTCTTACGAGAGAAGATTAAAGTGGAGTATACATCCTCTAAGCAACTTGTTAGCAAAATATATCTTTTAGGTTAGAAGTGATTGAACCAAAAAGTGGGGGAGTAATTATTTTGTGACTCTTTAGACACAAGAAGACTTTCAAGGTAAAAGAAAAAATGTATAGCTAAATTTTTGTGATCACAGCTTCTTGGACTGGTTTTATGGAGACAAAGTTTTACATTAGAGTTTGTCCTCATTAACATAGATGTTAGGTTTTCGTGGCAACCAAATGCAAGAGTGAAGTTTAATGGACTATCTTGGATAAGTAAACAGCATGGTAGATAAAAATGGCAAATAATATTTAGTAAATTAGTTTGGCTAATTATTTTGCCAGAACAAAGAATGAAATATATAATTCAAAATCACTTGACTTAAAAGGATGAAGAAAGAGTAGTGAAGAGAGAGGAGAGAAAACATAAAGGACTCTTCTGTCTCCAGTGGAGTAATGGGTTCTTGATTTGTTTCTTCCATTCTATCTTCACAAGCTATCAAGCGTGCTGAGCACTGGAGTATCCATTGCAGACAAAGAGAAATCACAGTAGAAAATATTTACAGCAGATGTTGGTGATTCTTAACTTTAGACAATCTATTTAAATCTATTCAAAATTCTCTGATACCCCAAACTTCCCTCTTTGAACAACTTTGCTTGCTTTTCCCAAGACTACCCTTCATTAACTATTTAAAATTTTGAGACGTCATATTCATCCTCTCTAGAGATTGCTGTTTGTTGGTGTTTTTTGTGTGTTTTTGTTTCGTGTTTTGAAACTAAATCTCAAAAGGTTGTGCAAGTGTATTACAATAAATATGTCCATCAAATTGTCCAATGTTCCTGGATCAGAGTGACTCCTTCTCTCATTCTCAGCCAACCCCTTCTCCAAGATTTATTTCAGATTTACTACTTCCTTTATCATATGTGTACATTGAGTATTCTAGCTGTACTTGCCCCTTGTTCCATTTTTCATTCATTCTATGCCTTTCTTCTCTGGTTTCAACTTCCTGATAGTCATTCTGTTAAACTGTCTGTTAATAAGTTGAAAGGTTTATATACATTCCATGGAGTTTCAATCCTGCTTATACTTGAACTGATGTCAATTTATATTTCCACAATTCATTCATCTGCAATAACAATTTGCAAGACTGGAGACGTGAAGCACCAAGACATGATTTTATTCTAATCCATTTGGAAGATTAATCTTTAGTCAACAAGAAAGTTTAAAAATGGCTTAGAATATGTTCCTAACTACCAAATTTTAGAAATGGCTTTGTAAAAAGGCTTGTGATTATTTTATTTTACATGGGATAATATTTTCTACTACCTATAAGTTTTGGAAAAAGAAGAAAACTACTATGATTTACTACTATAGAGGAATATGAGAGAAATAGAAGACAGATTTTATGTTTGTCACATCTCTGATGAGCACTCATATTCATGACTTTATGTCATATTTCTTACTATGTTAGACAGATAGGGAAAACATAAAACAACATATGATAAGGCAACTATTTGTGACTTTTTAAAATGTACCTTATTAAGTGATGAAATTAACTTTATTAGCTAGTGTTTGAGTTTGAATTATGGGAGGTTGATCTATTTAACACATTCCTGGAAGGCACCTACTGAACAACACAAATGGTGGGTGGTACTATTTCTACACTTTAATGAATGGTTGAACCTGTTTGGCATTAGTGCTAGGTAAATAAATCAACTCTATTGTAACTTGCACCCTAAACTTGAAATGATTGTAATGTCACTAATTATCATCAACTTGTCAATTGTTACTTTGGTGAATATGATTTTAAAAGATTATTTGAATAGGAATCTGTTTTCAGGAGATTAAATATAGGTTATCATTTGTTTGTGAATGATAACATTTATATACTACAGAACCAAGTTTTACTGAAGTACCAGTATTTTGAAGCATTAACGATCTTCTCAATTAATGTTTTTGTAAATTATATTTGACCTGTAAGTCAAATTTTCCTAACCTTGGTAGACCAATTATGAATCTATCATTCTAGGAACTATTTTTTTGGCCTACTTAAGTTGGACTGAAATTTTTAAGTAATTATTAGGAGAGGGGTATTAAAAATAATTTGTGACATTTGTGATCTTGTTCACTCATATGGGCTGGTCATTTGTAAATTGAAAGTTTGAATTACTGTACTTTCTTTCAGATTTTGTGATCTCATATTTCATTTTAAATTGCCTTGCATTTCACAATTGCTTACTGCTAATTCCAGTGTCGTCAGGAATTGAGATGGATTTTCAATTACTTTCTGTGGGCATGTTGCATGGGCCTCGATTAAAAGTCTTGCCCTTGTTACTTGATGATGCAGATAACTGAGACCTGGGATCCTAGGATATGTGTGTCTTGCAGAAGAATAATATCTTTTAGACATCGTATCAGCAAAATTTGCATAAAATCTGTAGGAATGCTTCAGAAATATGGAGAAAAACATTTTGGAACCAGTGAGTTAAAATAATAACAGAGCAGCAGAGTAAATTCCTTTACAGATTAGAGGAAAATAACATTTTTTTTTTACAATATCAATTCTGAAGACCAAGAACACTTAGAACGTATCACAAGTTTATACAGAAGACATTGCATTGATACTTTTCATATTCTAATACGTATATTCTAAACCTAATTATTTATATTCCAATCTATTTATTGTAATATATATCTATTTATTTTTCAAATTATCAATTAATTCTAGTAAGTTTCAATGTGTGAAATAAAATATCAGCATGTATAAATATAAAATATATAACTATACATAATATAAGAAAAAGGCACATGTTTTGCAATGTTTTGTTATGGTTAGGGTATCAAAGGCAACTGTGTTTTAATGTATTATTCCATTATTTCTACCTCAGTGTTTGGTAGAGTTGGACCTAAAGCTTTACCATTTGTAGATTTACAGCCTAGAGGCAAGAGCAAAAACTGTGATTAAAACATTACCAATTTAAGGCCTAATATGGAAGAGAAACATATAGACTTCTCTTGTAACTATGAAAATATTTGGTGAATGAAAGGCAGTAGTGTAAATTCCTTCCTGGTTGGATGGTAGACTAGCCAGGACATTAGTAGTAATCATGCATGTGAAAATTTTTTCACCTTTTTGGCTTTAGCCACTTTTGAAATGTTAGGTATAAAAACAATTATTTTTTTGATAAAATACCTTCTAGTCTAAACGATTCTATCTTAACTGTTCATCTCTCTATGATCTCTTTTAACTAAGATTAGTTTTGTTCCAATAAGAAAATCTAGGCTGTCAGGGTAAGATATTCTGATTGGACTGTTGCTACATGGAAGAATAGTAAAGGGTCAGGTAAACATTTGTGCCAGTATGACCTCATTTAGGAACTTTTAAGCTGCAGAAGTTTAGAAGTAACTCTTAAGCAAGGCTTAATTTGAAGCCATTAGCCCCACAAAGCTAACTCAGTTGATAAATAAGTACTTGAAAAGGATCACCTTTGGACCTAACTATAAAGGCTTCAAAGTATGATCAAATTTAAAATGAAAAATGTTTAAAATAGTCATTGACAAAAAAAATTGCAAATGTGAGCAATCGACCAAACAATATGTTTTTTTCCAATATACACAGAATTTTAGAGAAGTAAGATCAATAGCATTTTTAGGAACAATAAGGTTTCCTAGTTACAAAGAGTTAATCAAGGATATATGCCTGTATAAAGACTGCATCATTAACTACTTAAATTTACAGGATACTACATGCTTCAGCAGCCCGTTTACCCAAATTACAATATAGAGATTAACATGGCACTTGCACAAGCATGATATGAAAATGTGTGAAGTATTCCATATTTTTCATTCTTCAGATGCAAGAAATTAAAAACAGTTATTAAAAAATTGATTACACAAATGCAAATGTAACAATAAATGTAATTCATTGATCTGAAAGTTAGTTTGATATCAGTGTACTAAATCCTCAACTTAGAAAGGCCTTTACATAGCATAATCTTTACAAAACTTCTCAAATTAGATATCATTGTCATTTTATCCCAAAGAAATAAAATACTATATAGGCCTAGGATAAAAAGGAATCTTAATCTGTTTCTATATGGAATGCTATCTGAAATAACACATTTAATAATGAACCGATATATCATAAAACAATGTAGAATTCAAAGTATTATATCCAGGAAATAATGAAATACATTTTGGACATTGTACAAACAAAATACAGATTATTTTAAAATATACTTTTTTCAGACAAGCACCAGAAATATCTTTAGCTTCTGTACTACTCATTTCAACAGATAAGTTAAAATGATTTCTGATTTAAAAAATCACAAACTCGGCAGAAATCATTATAGATGTATACAAACAAATCTTGAATATATTTTGACGTCAACGTCAGGCAATTCACTTGAAAAATACGATGGAATCCATGAATTTTTAAAGTAAGATATTGCCGTTGCTTTGTATTGTGAAAATATTTTGTACGGACACAAAGATGGATTGGCATTTTTAAAATTTCAGAAACTTAACCAAACCATTATGACTTAGGAGAACAATTTTTACAGCCTTCCACAACTTCAAAGAGGTAGTGATACATATTTATCCTTTTGGCAATATCAAATGCAGCTTCTTCCAAGTTCTTCAGACCTGGTTTCATATAATGCTTCAATAGAAGGAGATCCAGCATATCTTTGCTATTTCTATTTCAACCAGCAAGATGCAAGGGGGTCAAGAGGACTTTAGTTTGGGCAGTGGTATCTGCATCATGATGAACTAAGAAAGAAGCCACTCTGGTATTATCCCACATATAAGCACTGTGCAGGGGTGCCTAGCCATTCGCAGTTATTGCATGAATATCTGCCTTGAGCCACCAATTCATGGACAATGTCAAAGTGTCCTCTGTAGGCTTCCTGATGAAGAGAGGTATATTCATCATCATCCCTAGTATTCACATGAGTGTTCTTTTTGGAAAGTAGTCTCTGTACTGTAGTAAGCCAATTATTTTCAGCAGCCCAAACAAAAATTTGCTTGAATACTTCTCCATTTTTTTTGCAAATGTTACCATTCCTCACTTTTTCATTTTTTTCCTTGTCTACATCAGAATTGCCTAACCAGAGACATTGAGTACCAGTGGGAATGAGGTACACATATATTCCCCAATAGTTCACGTTGGTTGAACTGGTCAGAAAAATCCAGTGAAATTTCTACATCTGTTATTTCACCATGATTTTTTTTCTCTTTTTCCATTTTTACTCTTCGAAATTATACTAACTGGAGAGTAGGGAATTGATAGAGAGCAGAGGAAAGGTTTTCCTCCATATTCAAAGGTATAGACTGAAAATGAGGACCAGTGGTGTCTTCATGTGCAGCTTATTCTAGGAATGAGAAAATATGAAACAATGCCTTCTATGTAAATGATTTGGGAAATGGCAGAGCAGAAAGTGAAATGATGCAACCAAAAATATAAAAGCAAAATAAATTAGAATAATTATGGAGCAGTCATATTATCTATGAGAACCATGAAAGGGAGAGAGAAAGAGAGAGACAGATGTGCGATGACCTAGCTAGCCACAAAATCCATGCCTCTGATCAATTTATAGAGCAAACAGTTTTATTTTTTACAAGAGATGGAAATAGAATTTATGTATTCATTGAAATTAGAACATTCATTTTTAATAGCCTACATATAGAGACATAGCTTTGACCAAATTACAGACAAGAATCTAAATCTCTGAAAATTCTAGTAACAGATCTGACTGAAATCTGTTAAATCACACTTTTCCTGTAAAGTGAAGGAATAGGTCCAGGCTAGGAAAGCAGCTAGAGAAGTCAGGCCAATTGTGTCTGGGACAAAACTTTGTGGAAAATGGTATCAAGGATTAACTACTGGTGATCCACTTGCACTGGAAGTGTGAATCTGAACTATTGCTTGCTGATTCTGAACTATTGCTTTTATCATTATATGTTCCAAGAAGAAAAGGTGAGAGGTAATTGATAGCAAAGGGTTAGTAATAAACTTTGACTTCTCATTAAGCACCTTCAATCATCAAAATCACATGAAGACAATAGAGAGGCCTACTTTTTTAGATGAAAACAAGTGTCTTTAAAAACAAGGTAATTATGTATTCCTACAAAGGACTTCTATTTTACTACTGCATTATACAGATGTTGGGTAACAAATAATGGATCTATTAGAAAGCTCTTAAAACTCATATGTTCAATAGTGAGTTCCCTTATATTATATCATGGCATTTTTGTTTATGGTTTTAAGAAGAAATTTACTAGCTTAAATTTCTGACAGGACAATATCATCACTGTACAACTTTCTTCTATACTCTAAGTTTTAAATTACTATCTAAGTATGTGCATTAGATATCTATAGAGGAAAAACTAGAAGCCACACTAGTGGCTCATGTGTTTATCCTTGCTAATCAGAAAGATGAAATCTGAGGATTGTGGTTTGAAAACAGACCACGCAAAAAAAAAAAAAAGTCCATTAGATTCTGATTTGAAAGTAACCAGCAAAAGCTAGAAATGTAGCTGTGGGACAAGCAGTAAAATTCTAGGCTTGAGAAATCTAAAACAAAAAAATCAACAAATTCTGGGACAGAGCCAGGCCCTGAGTTCAAGCCTGGTATTAGCACCAAACAAATGAATGAATGAATGAATTAAAATAAATTAAATGGTCACATGTGGTGAGGCAAGTAAAATGTAACACCCATGGTAAATGGATTGTGTATTATTTTGTAATAAGGCAAATTAACGTTTGTCCTAATCACTAATATTTTATTTGTACTTTTTTGTACTAAACCCTGAATTTAGCATGCATGTATATGTGTGTACATGTTCACACATGTGTGTATGTGTATATGTGTGCGTGTGCTGTTGCAATGTTGTTTGCCAATGTGGACCGTGTGAGGCTGAAGAGAGCTAACTGTGTTGCAATGTATTTATTTATCAGTTTCTGTCATGTCATTTCTGTGGAGCCACCCTTCTGTACATTTTATTTGTCAAATAATAACATCATCATAATCAAAGCATATACAACATTAAGTTACATAAAAGAGACTACTTTAAGCTCTTATTATATGTTAGGTAAGAAGATACAGATATAATTAGGTAGTAAGATATTTTTGTAAGATGACTGTCAGTACAAAATATGTATTTGACCTCTTAAATTGGGTATATTTTTAAGATATACTCATGGAGTGAGTTTGACTGACTTGACCAAACAGGTATTACTCCATGGTTTTTCCTGTGAAACACAAGGTGGATAAACTCTTTCCGGATTTCTGTTGAAAATAACTTTCTTTGTAACGTCATATCTATTCTCACTAAGATAATCAACCCTGTATTTATTAGGTTTGAATATCCCATCATATTGACTGAAAATCAGTATTGTGGATATGCTTGTTAGATATACCTTTCAAAAACAAACAAACAAAAAGCATGTGTCACCTCCAGATTGTGGATGCATTTGAAGTTGTTTTGTACATGCAATGGGATCTTCACTAATGGCTTTTTTATGGGAGTAACTATCACAACTTTAACAAATAAGGCTTTTCGAATATCTTTTCCAATATAAATAACAACCCAGAGCGAGTCTTGCAAATTCTGAAAAGCCTTTGAATATTTTAGTATTATTTCAGTTTATTGACTATAGAGCTAAAGACATTTCTGAAATAAATATTGTTAAGATCTGAAGAAGTAAGTGGGTATATAGGCTTTTTTATGCATCATTTTATGAAAACCCTGTTTTTATGAAAGTAAATGAAATAGAATAAAATAATGTAAGTGAATTCAGCGGCGGTTGAGCGGATTCTACTCAACCCAGCAAGAACTGACAAGAAGCAGACATCATCATCCTACAGTTCGCAGACAAGGGACAACCCAGGAACCAAGACTCGGTGTGAGTAGAAGCCTGACATCCTCATTCCTTCTCAGGGAGCAAAGGAGGGAAGGCCACCCCTTCCCCCCACTACCAGAGATCTCCATCTTTGATACTGACAAAGGCCTGGCTGAGCTGCTAGCTCCAACTCAGGCCTTGGAAGAAAACAAGAGACATTTACCAGGTCACAGGAACCTAACCTGACCTGCTAGAATCAGCTCTACCCAGAGAAAAGTCACCCAGCCTGGGCCGAGCAAGCTCCACCAGCCCCAGGAGTGGATTTCTTCACTGGATAAACAGAACTAGAGGCTGCCCCTCCCTACAGCAGCCTTGACAATCAATTGAAATTCAGTAAACTTAAACCCTGAGAAAGGCTCTAGGCTGGGCTCTGTGAGTGCCTCACAAGCTAGTCCCTCAGGGAAAAGCTACTGTTTGCTGAAAGGCCTCAACTCTGTCCAGAACCTAGCCTCATCACAGCATCTCCAAACTAGAGGAAACCTCCATCTCCCACTTTTGTGATACTCACAGCAGATCTCCCTCCCATTGAACCAGCATGGGAGGAGGATCACAAAACCCTAGGTAAAGCAGAGCATTTTTCTGCCTGCTCAAACTAACCGACTTAAGAAACCAACCAAGCCACAGGAAAATCAAACACTACAAACAGACCAGACACCAACTAGAGACTGCTTAATGACACAAGATACAGGATTTTCCCATCCCCCCAAAAAAATCAAAGAACTCTTTTTAGTATTTTATAAAAAAAATTTCCAAAAGCTTTTTTTAAATTTTAATTTTTAACATTAAAAAAAATTTGTTTTCTATTAAAATTTTTTCTTCCTCTTATAATTTTTATTTTCGGGGTATAAGTGTGTGTGCTTTTTTTTTCTTGTTTTTTTTTTTTTTATAATTTTTTTGTTTAGCTCTATTGACCTTTTGATCCTTTTTTTTTTCTTTCCTTCTCATTCTTTTCACCTTTTCTTCTCTTTTGTTCTTCTTAACATGACTTAATTGCTATTCTGCTCATCCTCAGATATACCCATAGTCGATTATTAGACCTTAT
Source organism: Dipodomys spectabilis (assembly GCF_019054845.1). Classification (NCBI taxonomy): domain Eukaryota; kingdom Metazoa; phylum Chordata; class Mammalia; order Rodentia; family Heteromyidae; genus Dipodomys; species Dipodomys spectabilis. The sequence goes on along the minus strand of NW_024871031.1, from coordinate 908,115 downwards.
CACCCATTGTGTACATACTTAATCCAGAAATTCATTACTCAATTCAAAACCTTTAGACTTAAATTCCTTAATACCAGTACTACTTCTTTATATGTATATAATATTTTAAGCATTTCTATTTTTACGTTTTTGACGTCTCCTTCCTATCCATACCTTTATCTTATCCTATACAAATTCTTCTTTGAATATTATGTTTGTATTTTGCATAATTTTTAAGTTTTTAAGTGTTTCACTTTTTAATTTTTAATATTTGTTCTTCTATTTTTTTTCTTGTCTCATTTTTTCTTTCTTTTTATCTTTTTTTTCTCTCTCTCTACTATCATTCTATTCAACCTATTTCCCGCTATGAGATTAGGACTTAGTTAAATTAACTCACCCTCTGCCTTTCCACATCCCTGTATTCCTATTTTTACCAATATCTCTCCCTAAACCTGATAATTTCTGGTTTGCCAAATTCTTCTTTGTGGTTCGTAGTCCATTAATACATAGTTGTTTGATGTTCAATAGATATATCTGTTGAACTAGAGTGTATCTTCAGACTTTTGATGGTGCATCTACAGACTTTGTTTGATGTTTACCTTAAGATAGTGTTCTAGCACAAAACTGGTGTTACTTTCATCCCAAAAGGGCAGGGCAAGCCGTAAAAACACAGGAAAAATGGCAAGTCCGGGTACCCTACTCCCACTCATGATACTCGGGGGACAGAACAGATAATTAATAATCCATTGGGGAATTCCCAGAAAGCTCTACAAACAGTACTGGTAAACATGGGCAATGAAAAGATTGAAAACCTGCAAAGGACTCTGAATGTACATGATAGGGAGAGAAATGAGGCAAACCAAAGTTCAATACAGGAATATCATGAGCGTGAGGAAGCTACTCAAAGATTGATACAAGAATTACTTGAGCAGCTTGAGAACACACAAAGAGAAATAAAGGAATGGCATGAGCAGGCTGAGACCAGTCAAAGAGATAGACAGGAACTGGGGGAGCTGGCCAAGAACAGAAAAAGAGAAAGTCAGGAATGGCGTGAGCAGGCTAAAAATACTCAAAGAGAGCAACAGGAATCGCGTAATGTGAGGAAGCTAATAAAAGAGTAATAAAGAAATTGAGAGAGCAGTGTTGGTGTGAGCTCTGCTTTGAAGGCCTTGCAAAATTCCGCTGTAAAACCATCTGGTCCTAGACTTTTCTTAGCTGGGAGGCCTCTTATTGCTGTTTCTATTTCAGTGCTTGATATGGGCCTGTTAAGATGATTTAACTCATCTTGGTTTAGTTTTGGCATGTCAATATTTGCTTGGAAAAGGTCCATTTCTGTCAAGTTCTCAAACTTATTAGCATAAAGTTTTGAAAAGTATTACCTAATAATGTTATGAATCTTGGTTGTTTCCGTGGTGATGTGTCCATTCTCATCTCTGAGTTTATTTATTTGGGTGTGTTCTCTTCTTTTTCTGATAAGATTCGCTAAGGGTCTGTCAATTTTGTTAATTTTTTCGAAGAACCAACTCTTTGTTTTGTTGATTCTTTCTATAGTTTTCTTGGATTCTAATTCATTCAATTCTGATTTAATTTTAATTATTTCTTTCTCTCTACTGGATTGGGGTTTATCTTGCTTCTCTTTTTCAAGGAGGTTTAGATGTGTGATTAAATTTTTGGTTTCAGATCTCTCCAATTTGTTGATGTAGGAGCTCAGAGCTATAAAATTGCCTCTGAGTACTGCCTTTGCTGTGTCTCAGAGGAGCTGGTAATTTGTGTGTTCATTTTTGTTGAATAGCATGAACATTTGAATTTCCGTTCTAATCTCTTCCATGACCCACTCGGGATTCAGCAGTGTGTAGTTCAGCCTCCATGTGATACCTGACTTTCTTTGGTGGCTTTTGGTGTTGAGTTCTAATTTTATTCCCTTGTGGTCAGAGAGAATGCAAGGTATAACTTCAATGTTTCTGAATTTAGACAAGTTTGCTTTGTGGCCTAAAATGTGGTCTATTTTAGAAAATGTTCCATGTGCTGCTGAGAAAAACGTGTATTCTGATGCTGCTGGGTGAAATGTTCGGTAGATGTCTGTTAAATCTAGTTGATCAATGCAGCTGTTTAGATCTGTGGTTTCTCTGTTGAGTTTTTGCCGAGTTCATCTATCTAGTGGGGAGAGTGGTGTGTGAAAATCCCCAACAATTAATGTCTTTGGATCTATGTGGGATTTGAGGGAAAGTAGGGTTACTTGGATAAATTTAGGTGCTCCTTTAATTGGCGAATAGATATTGAGAATTGGAATATCCTCCTGAAGGAGAGATCCCTTAATTAGTTTGTAGCGACCTTCTTTATCTCTTCTCACGAATTTTAATTTGAAGTCTATTTTATCTGATATTAGGATTGCAACTCTCGCCTGTTTATGGGGGACGTTGGTTTGGTAGATTTTGTTCTAGCCTTTAACATTGAAAATGTGTTTGTTTTTCTGGGCAAGATGTGATTCCTGAAGGTAGAAGATAGAAGGGTCTTGTTTTTTAATCCAACTAGACAGTCTATCTCGCTAAATTGGAGAGTTAAGTCCGTTATTATTGAGAGATAGGACTGTGACGTATTTGGGAGTTCCTGCCTTATTATCCACCTTCTTGGGGGCTGCGAAATCTGGGTTTTCCTATGGTTTTTGGATTCTCAGTTTGGGTGCAGTTACTTGGCCTTTATTGGGGTCTTGTTGGTTTTCTATGTGTAGGGCATCTTTAAGAATGTTTTGTAGGGCTGGTTTGGTGGAGATGTATTGTTTCAATTTTTCTTTGCTATGGAAGGTTTTTATTTGGCCTTCAGTTATTAAGGTGAATTTACTGGGTACGGTATTCTTGGTTGATAGTTGTTTGTTTTTAGGGCATGGCATACATCATTCCAGGTTCTTCTTGCTCTGATTGTCTCTGCTGAGAAATCTGAGGTGATTCTAATTGGTTTCCCTTTATAAGTGATTAATCTTTTCTCCTTGACAGCTTTAAGGATCTTTTCCTTGGTCTGAGTTGATCCTGTGTGGATTATAATGTGACAGTGTGATGTCCTATTCTGGTCTGGTCTATTTGGGGTTCTAAAAGCTTCTTGTATCTGAATAGGCCTATCTTTTTGCATGTTTAGGAAGTTCTCTGCTAGGATCCTCTTAAACAAATTTCCTAGACCATTAACTTCTGTTTCTAGGTGCTCCTCTACACCCATTATCCTTAGATTAGGCCTTCTGATGGTGTCTTCCAAGTGTTGGATAGATCTATCATATTTCCTGGACTTGTCTTGGATGGTTGTATGTTCTTTCTCTATAATACCTAGGCTGTCTTCAATCCCTGAGATTCAATCTTCTGCATGGTATAACGTGCTGTCAAGACATTCTACTTTGTTTTTTATCTCTTTTCCTTCTAATTGGTCAGCTTTGATGGCTTCAAATTCTTTGTTGAAGCTTTGTTTTAGATCTTGTATGAACTTGTTTACTTCCTTAATTTGGTGTTCAGTGTTTATTCTCAGATCACTTAGTTGATTGGTTATGGTTTCCTTGGATTCCCATTCCTTCTGTTGGGTTCCATTCAGCATTCCCTTTGTGGTCTCCCTGACTTCCTTCAGCTCTTTGTTAATGGATTCCATGAATGCCTTTAGTGATCTTTGTGTATTCTCTTCCTGATCTCTCAATTCCTGTATTCCTCTTTGATTAGCTTCCTCCCGTTCATGGGAGTTCTCTTTGACTGTTCTCAGCCTGCTCACTTCATTCTTGCCTTTCTCGTTGAGTATTCTCAAGCTGCTCACACAAATCCTCTATCAGTTTTTGAGTAGCTTCCTCACAGTTATGATATTCCTGAATAAACTTTTGGACTGCCTCCTCTCTCTCCCTATCATGCTCATACAGTGTCCTTTGTATGCTTTCAATCTTTTCATTTATCATGTTTGCCAGCAGTATTTGTAGAGCTATTTGGGAACTCTCCTCTGGATTTTTCATTATCTGTTCTATCTCCTGATTATAAAGATTGGGAATTGAGATACCCGGATTTGCCATTTTTCTTGTGTTTTTTCCGGCTTACTCTGCCCATTTGAGATGTAAATAGCACCTGTTTTGTGCTAGACCACTCTCTTAAGGCAAGCATCAACCAAAATCTGAATTTGCACAGTCAATAGTCTACATATACAATCTAGTTCAACAGATATATCTATTCAACATCAAACAACCGTATATTAATTGACTACGAACTGCAAAGAAGAATTTGGAAAAACAGAAATTATTGTGTTAGGGAGAGATGTGGGTAAAAAATAGGAATAGATTGGTGTGGGGAGGCACAGGGAGAGTTAACTAAGCCCTAATCTCAAAGCAGGAAATAGGTTGGGTAGAATGAAAGTAGAGAGACAGAAAAAAAGAAGAAACTGAAAGGGAGAAGAAAAGAAACCAGTTAAAATAGAAAAGTAAAAATAAATAATATTATGCAGAAATAAAATAATCTATTTAGAGAAGAACATGAATATATTGAGTGAAGGGGAGGGGTATAAAGGAGATGTGAAAAACTGAAAAATAAAAATGCTTAAAATATTATATAGGTATAAAGAGGTAGTACTGCTATTAAGGAATTTAAGTCTCAGAGGTTTTTGAATTGAGTAATAAATTTGTGGATTAAGTGTGTACACAATGGGGGATAGGGTCTAATAGTTAACTACGGGTTTATTTGAGGTTGTGCAGGACAAGAATTAAATCACATAAAGAAGAACGAAAGAGAGGAAAAGGTGAAAAGGTTAAGGAAGGAAGAAAAAAAGACCAGAAGTTCAGTAGAGCTAAACAAAAAACAAAAAGATAATTAAAAAAGAAAAAAAGAGAAAGAAAACAAAAAAAAAGAAAGAAAAACGCACACTCACATATCACTAAAATAAAAAAAATTAGAAGAGAAAAAAGAATTACTGGAAAAAAAATTTTTTCAAAAAAGGCAAAAATTAAAGAGTAAAAAAGTTTTATAAAAGAAAAAAAAATTTATATAAGAGAAGAAGAAGAAGAAGAAGAAGAAGAAGAAGAAGAAGAAGAAGAAGAAGAAGAAGAAGAAGAAGAAGAAGAAGAAGAAGAAGAAGAAGAAGAAGAAGAAGAAGAAGAAGAAGAAGAAAAGAGGAAGAAGAAGAAGAAGAAAAGAGGAAGAAGAAGAAGAAGAAAAGAAGAAGAAGAAGAAGAAGAAGAAGAAGAAGAAGAAGAAGAAGAAGAAGAAGAAGAAGAAGAAGAAGAAGAAGAAGAAAGGAAGAAGAAAGGAAGAAGAAGAAGAAGAAGAAGAAGAAGAAGAAGAAGAAGAAGAAGAAGAAGAAGAAGAAGAAGAAGAAGAAGAAGAAGAAGAAGAAGAAGAAGAAGAAGAAGAAGAAGAAGAAGAAGAAGAAGAAGAAGAAGAAGAAGAAGAAGAAGAAGAAGAAGAAGAAGAAGAAGAAGAAGAAGAAGAAGAAGAAGAAGAAGAAAAGTTCTTTGATTTTGGGGGGAGGGGTGGGAAAAATCCTGTATCTTCCTTGTGTCCTTAACCAGCCTCTTGTTGGTCTGCTTGTGGTCCTGTGGCTTGGTTGGTTTCTTAAGTCAGTTTGTTAGAACAGGCACAAAAATGCTCTGCTTTACCCAGGATTTTGCGATCCTCTTCCCAGGCTAGTTCAATGGGAGGCAGATCTTCTTTGACTATCACAAAAGAGGGAGATGCAGTGATGAGGCTAGGTTCTGGGTAGAGTTGAGGCCTTTCAACAAATAGTAGCTTTTCCCGAGGGCTAGTTTGTGAAAAACTCACAGAGCCCAGCCTGGAGACATTCTCAGGGTTTCTGTTTACTGAATTTCAATTGATTGTCCAGGCTGCTAGAAGGAGGGGCAGCCTCTGGCTCTGATTACCCAGTGAAGAAAACCACTCCTAGGGCTGGTGCCTTCATTTATGAAGGAGAGTGTAGCTGGGTACAGTATTCTTGGTTGATAGTTGTTTGTCTTTAAGGCATGGCATATATCATTCCAGGCTATTCTTGCTGTAATTGTCTCCGCTGAGATATATGATATTATTCTAATTGTTTTCCCTTTATAGGTGATTCATCTTTTCTCCTTGACAGCTTTAAGGATTTTTTCCTTGGAATTGATCCTATGGCAATTATAATGTCACGGTGAGATATCCTGTCCTAGTCTTGTCTATTTGGGGTTCTAAAAGCTTCTTGAATCTGAATAGGTTTATCTTTTTCCATGTTTGAGAAGTTCTCTGCTTGGAATATGTTAACCAAATTTCCTAGTCCATTAACTTTTGCCTCTAGGTGCTCCTCTACTCCTATCATCCTCAGATTAGGCCTTCTGAGCATGTCTTCCAAATGTTGAATAGATCTATCCTATTTCTTGTGTTTGTCTTAGATAGTTGTATGTTCTTTCTCTAAAATAACCTGGCTGTCTTCAATCCCTCAGATTCGATATTCTGCATGGTCTATCATGCTCTCAAGACTTTCCACTTTGTTTTTAATTTCTTTTCCTTCTATTTAGTCAGCTTTGATGACTTCAAATTCTTTGTTGGAGCTTTGTTTGAGATCTTATATGAACTTCATTACTTTCTTAATATGGTGTTGTGTTTATTCTCAATTCACTTAGTTGATTGGTTATGGTTTCCTTGGACTCCCATTCCTTCTGTTGGGCTCCATTCAACATTCCCTTTCAGGTCTCCCTGACTTCTTTCAGCTGTCTTTTATTGGATTCCATGAATGCCTATATTTGGTAGGAAAGTAACACTACTTTTGTGCTAGAACACTATTTTAAGCCAAGCATCAACCAAAGTCCTGTAGTTGCACAGTCAAAGTCTGGGCCTTTTGTCAATATCAATTTCTGGGCCTTTGTCAGTATCAAAGATGGAGCTCTCTGGTGGTGGGAGAGGGGCCGCCTTCCCTCCTCTGCTTTCTGAGAAGGAGTGAGGATGTCAGGGTTCTACTCATGCCAGAATCTTGGTTACTGGGCTCTCTCTGGTCTGCAATTTGCAGCATGAATATATCTGTTCCTTGACAGTCCTTCCTGGTGTTGAGTAGAATATGCACACTGTGTCTGGCATCTTTTTGACTGGACTCTCTCAGTAGGCATGGTGGCTCTGGCCACTGATGCACTGATCTGTTTCCTTGCCTGGATATTCCATCTCTGGCCAAACTCTCTGTACTGTGATGGCACACTGGGTGTGATTCCCTAGCCTAGGATTCTTGACTGGAATAATAAAACTCTTGTCTACGTGAAAGCTTGTTTAGCCTAGACCTTTTGCCATCTTCCTCCATACTCTAGATTATGACTTTAGACTCTAACTTGGGACAATGATCTGTTGTCAGTTATTTTCTACTCTTCTCCTTCTTTTGCCCTTCCACTTACATAATTTTATTTAAAGAAACATACTTGAGCTTGTATTTCTAAATTCTTCAAAATTATCTGAATTTCTTCATACTTCTGGCAGCCTCCTATATATTTCTCAATGGAATATTTTGTCACTACCATTTTTATCCCATATGATATTGGATATCTTCCTGCCTAATTCAGTGCAAGACATAAATTACACTCATCGAGATATTTCAACACTTGTTGAAATGATTTCTTACATAGAAATCATTATTTTAGTATTTCTGGGGAGGTGTCATCTGTCATTTTTGAAAGACCCTACGTGATACTTATATGCAAACCTGTTTTAAACCAATATGCCATTCAGTAGATGAAAGAATCAACAAAATGTCAGATATATATACATACATATCTATATCTATATCTATATCTATCTATCTATCTATCTTTCTATCTATCTATCTATCTATCTATCTATCTATCTATCTATCTATCTATCTATCTATCTATCTATCTATCTATATGACTGAATTCTATGGTTCCAATTCAAAAGGAAATGGAAAGATTTTTCAAAATCCCTGCTGAATAAAACAAGCAAGACTCAAAAAAAAAAACAGATTGCATAGTTTCCCTCATTTGTAATAATAGGAAATGTATAGAATAACACTAGCAGATGAGCAGAATGGCTCAAAAGCTTTGTATATAGGACCATACAAGATCATGTTGACCAAAATGAACAACTAGATATGGAAATAGAGGTTTTTCTTTGTGGTTGTTTTTTTTTTAAATGTACTATGTGATTTCTTTTTTCTTTTGTGTTTTCCCCTATAGTTTATCCCGTGCTATATTTGATTTCAGTACTGTATGTATTGCACATGCATTTATCTTAATTTGACAAGGCAAGATGAACAACAAATTGGGGAGACAAAGGACAAAGTGTAAACCAATGCAATAGCAATACTCACAAGACAACATGTTGGAAATTTACATTACAACTTGTGTGGGATTTGGGGGGAAAGGAAAAGTGTGAGAAAAATGATGTAGTGGTTAAAATTTCGACATATTAGGTATTCACTACCTTACAATTAATGCAACCCCTGTATTTATCACCTTAAAAATAAAATTAAACTAAAAAAAAGTTACATAAAGTATACTTTCACTGTATTGCTATAGTAAATATTATTTTATGTGCTTTATCTTTTTAAAAATGAACACTATTTGGCATCTAATTTGAATTAATTACACCTTTTTTATCAGAGGTTCATCAACTTGAATGTTATCAAAATATACAATATTTTCACAATATAACTACCATAATTTTCCAAAAAATTATAATTTCAGTATTATCTCATAGTGAAACAGAAAACAGTTTAATTCTCTGGAAACTTCTAACTTTTAAAACTGAATAACTGTTCAAAGGACAGTATATATGTGGTTTTCAAATTTCTTACAAATACTGACTACTCATTTTCAAATTTTGAGCATTTTATATCAGAGATATTCAAAACAGTACCTGTTTGCATGTTATTTAATTCTGCAATAGCTGCAGTTTCTAATGGGGTGTTACATATTGAGAAATCAACAGAAAAAAAATAGTCATATTCTGGTGAAGGATATAACTACAAAGTATGTGTAATAATTAATTTCTCAAGAGTAAACATTTGTTTATCAAAGTAAGCTATTATTTCTGTGACCATCAATCCCAACCGTTTATGCCATAAAGTCTTCCTAGCCCAACAGTTTCTAATTTGTAAGGTGCACCTTAAAATTCCCTTAATTCACATCATGAATAGCTTATCACTCTTGTGAAAAAATGCTATACTTGTGCTAATATGATGCCCTTCCTATTGTGGAAAGTACACTACACTAAACTTTGCTGCAACATATTTCTAGAAATCAGAACACTTGCAAATATTATTTATCTTTTTTATCTATCATAGATATTCAGGAGACTGAGATCAGAGATTATGATTCGAAGCCCACCCAGTCAGGAAGATTCCTTAGATTCTTCTCTCCAATACATTTCTCAGGAAAAGCCAGACTCAAGTGGCACTGAGGTTGAAGAGGTAGGGCATGAGCCTTGAGCACAAATCAGCTCAAAGAGAGTGGCCAGGCACAGAGTTCAAACCTGAGGAAAAACCAAAAAATAAAAACCAACTCCAACCCTAGCATTTTTCTCATTGTATACAGAGGCATGTAATTAAGGTATTTTCTTCCTCTATTATGAGTAGATAGAAGACCCAAGACCTCACACAATTACTCTCTTCATACCATGTTACATCAAAGCCTAAAAAAATTGCTTGTTCTTAATTTATAAATTAATATCATCCATTTGTTGGCAACTCTGTCTAGATTATTCACACTATCAATTTATACATGAACTATTGGAATTATGAATTAACTGTTGTAATTATACCTCGCTTCAAAGAATACTTTAGGCAAATAAAATGCCAGATTCATTTGTGAATTTGTCGATTGAAACCTCTACTTAAAAAGAATTTTGTAGTATCCTATAGAATATGAAATTACAAACAAAACCAAAATATTTATTTTAAATCTAAATTCTAATTCAGCAAGGTCTATAAAGTCCTACATTAGATGAACTTTGTATTTTTCCAAGGTTAAAATTTTGTAATCTTTCATTATTTCTTTGAAATCCAACAGAATGATGCTTATTTTTTCAAATTTTTGATTGGGAATCATGAGACATTTTGCATCTAGGAATCTTGTGTAATGAAGAGAACATTTAAAACACAACTGAGGATTATATATGAGTTGCATTTCAATAAGAAACTTGCCTTCTCAAAACATAATGACAAAATTAGCCCAAACTTCCAACTGTGTAGTCCTTTCTTGTTGTTTGGCTTGTTTCATTGAGACAAAATTATACTACCTTGCCCAGGGAAGGTATCACTATGTAATCCCACTCTCTAATCTCCTGTCTTAGTCTGAGTGCTAGAATTCCAGGCTTGTATCAAATTGCCCTGCCATAGTTTGGTGGTTTATTTAATATAGATACAGACTAGCAATTATGAACTTCTCCTATGATCTTATCCATTAGACTGACTGCTCAAACTATTTTCAAAGATGTTCTATCATTTGACACAGGATATGAACATTTTCAGATGTACCTGCAGGGGTCTCTGATTCATTCTTCCATGGATCCAATCCCTTTAATAATGATTAATTGACTTTCTTATTATCTCTGGTCCCTAGGTATGTAATATTCTCAAACTTCTTTGAAGAAATTTCACTTGAGGACTTTCTAATATTAAAAATTATAACTTGATCTAGTCTTACTCAGGATATATTTTCAATTGTTTTCTAACATTTCTCCACATTCTCAGACTTGTTTCATCTGTGAAGGTGGGTTTGTACACGTATGTGCCTCTGTGTGTATATGTATGTTTGTATGTGTGTATGCAAAAGCCTCAGCAACCTTATTCAGAAATCTTGCTCATGACTAGTATTCCATCACTTGAGCTCATGCCTATATTTCTAGCTACTCGGGAGGCTGAGATCTGAGGGTTGTGGTTCAAATCCATTATGAGTAGGAAAGAAAGGTTCTGAGGCACTTATCTCCAATTAACCACCAGAAAACTGGAAGTGGCACTGTGGCCCAAGAGGTAGAACACATATTGCCCAGGCCGAGTTCAAACCCTGCCACAACCATCAAAAAGAAAAAAAGATAAAAGATAAAAGAAAGACAAAGAAATGAGATCTTGGCCACCAGTTCTTTGCTAGTATAATTCTCACTTTCTCACCATGGACTTTTTTTCCAGTTAAGTCCATGCTATTATATCTAACTTGCTTTGGAACCAGAATTATTCTTCCATTGCATATTTTCCAAATTTGCGTGATTAGCAACAATGATTTAGAGATAGAAGTTGAAAGACAGTGGCCTCATCATTCATGTTCCTCTTAGTATTAATTATTTCTATATGTCACTCCCATAGATCTACATAATGGCCTTGGCTTTATTGGTTCAATGTTGTCTTATTTGCAGAATCTTCTATAGTATATTAAACCATTATACTTAAACACAGAACTTTTCTTTCTCTTATTATTCCTATTGTTTCTTCTACTGTTAACTTGTGTACACTTGGGAAATAATGAAACACACACACACACACACACACACACACACACACACACACACAAATAAACTATTCTGAGAATCTTCTCCCAGTTAAATTTAATTTAAGAGCACTTATGAAATTTGAACTTAATGTACTCCTGGATAATGGTTTCTTCTTTTATAGTAAAAATAGTGTACAGAGGGCTTAGAGTTACATAAGTAAGGTAATGATTATATTTCCTATTTTTACATCCTCTTTTGTTTTTGCTGTGGTATCCGTTCCTTCTCCATCTACTCAATTCCCGCTCCACTCCCCAAGTTGTAAAGTTCGTTTTCTACATAGTGTCTTGTTCATATCATTGTTACAATTGGTCATCATGAATCTCTTTTTCAGAATTTTGTTGTTTCCCTTCCCCTTCCCAAACTACATGGTTTTACAGCAGAATTCTACAAGTCCTTCATAGCAGAGCTCACACCAATACTCCTCCAACTCTTCAATTAATTGAAACAGAAAGTTCACTACCGAACACATTCTATGAAGCAATCATAACCCTCATCCCAAACGAGGCAGAGACTCATCAAAGAAAGAGAACTATAAACCCATTTCTTTGATGATCATTGATGTAAAACTTCTCAACAAAATTTTGGCCAATCGACTTCAACAATTCATCCAAAAAATCATACAACTCGATCAAACAGGATTCATTTCAGGGATGCAAAGCTGGTTCAATATACACAAATCAATTAATATTATTTATCACATCAACAGGACCAAGAATAAGAACCACATGGTTATTCCAATAGATGCAGAAAAAGCATTCGACAAGATCCAACACTTCTTTATGATGAAGGTTTTGGAAAAATTAGGAATCCATGGAACATTCCTCAATACAATAAAGGCTGTATATGACAAACTTACAGCCAGCATTATACTTAATGGTGAAAAACTAAAGCCGTTTCCTCTTAACTCAGGAACAAGACAAGGATGTCCACTCTCTCCACTTCTCTTCAATCTAGTATTAGAATGCCTAGCTACAGCAATAAGACAAGATGCAGACATAAAGGGGATCCAAATAGGGAAAGAAGAAATAAAACTCTCCCTCTTGGCAAATGACATTATCTTGTATTTAAAGAATCCCATAGCCTCCACTCCCGAATTGCTCAACCTTATTCAAACTTTGGCAAAGTAGCAGGGTATACAATTAACCCCCCAAAATCAATGGCTTTTCTGTATGCCAACAATGAGAAAAGTGTGGCTCAAATTAGGAAAGCAACTCCATTTGTAATAGCCCTACAAAAAATAAAATACCTAGGAATTAACTTAACCAAAGAAGTGAAGGACCTCTATGATGAAAACTTTAAAATCTTGAAGAAGGAAATCAAAACTGATCTTAGAAAATGGCAAAACCTCCCATGCTCCTGGATTGGAAATATTAACATCGTGAAAATGACAATACTTCCTAATGCTGTCTACAAATTCAACGTGATACCCACCAAAATTCCAACCTGATTCTTCAAGGAAATAGAAGAGTCAATCCAAAAATTCATATGGAACAATAAAAGACCCTGAATAGCAAAAACGCTCCTCAACGGAAAGAACAGTCCTGGAGGAATATCAATACCAAATTTCAAACTCTACTATAAAGCCATAGTAATCAAAACAGCTTGGTTTGGCATAAGAACAGACCTCAGGTACAATGGAATAGAATTGAAAACCCAGAAATCAACGTACAGACCTATAGCCATCTAATCTTCGATAAGGGAGCTAAAACAATAGAATGGAAGAAAGAGAGGCTCTTCAGTAAATGGTGCTGGCAAAATTGGTTAACTACTTGTAGAAAACTAAAGCTAGATCCTTATACATCACCCTGCACCAGAATCAAGTCCAAATGGATCAAAGACCTCAAAGGCAAAGCAGACACTCTGAAAACATTACAGGATGAAATAGGAGCACATGTCATAATTTACATAATAGTACTTACATATATGTAGTTACCTTAAAAGATTTTAGGCCTTAGAGCAGGGAGGTAAAATGTATTTTTATTTCTATATGAAACAATTTGTGACTTTATACCAACAAACTGAATTTGACACTTTCCTTATTTGTAAGGTAAGTTGGAAAATATAAGGTCTCTTCACTTTTCTCTTTTCTTGCTCTAGAAATCAACAAATATATTCTTCATTTTTTCTGGTAGATTACATCCATTTACAGATGAGAAATGTAAGGCTAACAGTCAATGTAGTGAGTAAGAATGATAGCAGAATTTTTGTCTGAGGTCTTCACTCTGTGTGCTTACAAAGAGATAATTTGGTGATGGAGAGGACCAATATGAAAAGACTATGGGGAAAAAGCATACTTTGGAAATGGTGGTTTTAGGACTAGGTGACAGTGATGAGTAAATGAAACAGGCTGGTGTCAGGGGCATAAAAAGGAGTACATAGAAATCATATTAGTGACAGAACCTAAGAAAATCTTGATCATTCATCTTCTTTAATGGGAGGGAGTAGAAGGTAAGAAGAAATCTCAGGTGCTTCCACTGGTCTGGCTGGCAACTGTGTTAGTGATATTCTTAGTAATAAGGACGACAGGTTGAAATGATCGATTTAGGGGATAAAACTCTCTGATTGTTCTGAAGTTCATATTAAACAGATGCAAAGATAGGTCTGTTTAGACATCATCAAAATATCCACTACCACGAATATGAAAAATTATAATAAAATTGGGGTGGTATTATTGAAGGGAAGAGGAAAAGTAAAGTTCTCACACAAGTGTGAGCAATGTGAGCACCAGAGTGGACAAGATTGGAAGAAAGAGAAAAACAAGGAACCAAAAATGTAATAAACACAGATTTTCCGAAGTAAAGGAAGGAAAGAATTTTCAAGAAGATATTGAAGGAAATATGCTATTTGGATTTGAAAAGTAAAAGGACATAGACAAGTTTAATAAGAACAGTGTTTTGGTGAAAGTCATATTGATAAAATTTTGAGGTATGAATTCGAAGCCATAAAATTCTGGATCAATGAATTCAACAGATCCTGTTGATTTTAAATGCTGGGAACATATGCTTTTATCCTGACCTTAGCAAAATTATACAAATATAACTCTCATGAACTTTACTTAGGGCTATTCTGTGAATATTTTTGAACTTTGTTTAGCCAGCAGATTAGAGATTGAACTACAGCAGACACAGCCTAATTTGTCCTAGAGTTCTAATGAGTGACCCATGTATCCACAACAGTTTGGGATTTTATTGAAATATCTTTAGATATGTCTGGATATTTTATTAGCCTATTCATTATAAATGTAGGAAAAGTATCACCAAGTATTAGTTTGAACATACAGCTTTACTGATGTGACTGAAGACTCCTAGAATTGATTCCTCTTTAGAATAGAAAATGCCTCAATAGCCATTGACAAATCACAACTGCCATATATTCTATTTAATTCTAATTCTTGTTAGGGATATCTCCATGCTGAAATAACCCTGTCCATCAACCTGGCACAAATTCTTGTATGTAGGAAGTACTCATAAACTTCAAGCTTTTATTGAATGGAAGAGTTCAGACATTACCCTCACCTCTAGGATTAAATGCCTAAAGAGATAAGACATTTTGCTTTAATGCCTTTCTTTCATTTTCTTATACCTATTTGCAAGTAGGGAAGGATTCTGATTTAACAACAATACAATGGTGACTTGTTTTAACACAACGTCTAAGATCTAGTGTTAATTCGGATACTCACTAATTAGCTACAGATTTTGTGGATATTTATATTTCTCCTGGGTAAACTAATGAGCTCCAAAAAAATGTCCCTAAGGAGCCTTTCAATTCTAATATCACTGTTTGTCTCAAAATGCTTTAAATTCTACACCCTCTAATGTGGGCATAGGGTTATCTTGTGGAACTTTTCTCCTCAGAGAGTGAGTACTACCCTATTGCTTAACATGGACAAAGTACATTCATACATAGACTGGGCATGTGCAAACAAGAAGTGATAGTTGAACAATGTTCTTAGCAGTATTTACAGATTAAATGGAAATAGAGCAACTATGAAGTCAAAAGGAATGTGCAAAAAGACAGAGGCACAAAGTAGAATGTGCCAAGGAAATGCTGAAGAGTAATTTGAAATTATGTGCTCAAGTGTGAGGGTGTGTTCAAAGTACAGCTTCAGACAATGTAATTGGATATCTTCAGGGGAAACTGCTTTAAACGATTCTGGGATAATTGTACAAGTAGAAGCCCTTTGGTCTGACTCTAATCAACCACAACATAATGAATTTAGGGATTATTTTCAAAGTGCAAAGTGAGCAAAAGAGGGCTAATCAGAGTTAGTGTTCAGGTTGAAGTACGTCTTCATTTATTTTGGAGCATTAAACTAGGAAAAAAACCAAGTAAACATTTTGCAAGTACCTAAATTAAGTGGGACGTATTATATTGGTCTCTTTTTAACTTGGAAGTTATAGATTATGTCCTTTTATACTTGGGACAATGATCTGCTGTCAGTTATTTCTTCTCTTCCGCTTCTTTTGCCCCTTACTTACATAATTTTTATTTAAAAAGACATATTTGCGCTTGCATTTCTAAATCCTTCAAAATTATCTGAACTACTTCATACTTCTGACAAACTCTTATATCTTTCTCAAGGGAATATTTTGTCACTACCATTTTTATCCTATATGATATTGGATATCTTCCTGCCTGATTCAGTGCAAGATATACATTAGACTGATCCACATATCTCAACACTTCTACCACCAAGAAATCCTATCTTACATAGAAATCATGATTTCAGAATGTCTGGGGAAGGTGGCATCTGTCATTTTTGAATGGCCCTACGTGATACTTACATGCAATCATGTTTTAAACCAATGTGCCACTCAGTAGATGAACGAATCGACAAAATGTCGTATATATATCTATATAGATATATATAGATATATATACCCGGTGGAATTATTTGCTTCTAATTCATAAGGAAATGGAAAGACTTGGAAAAATCCTACTAAGTAAAATACACAAGACACAAAGAAATAGATTCCATGGTTTCCCTCATTTGTAATGAGTAGGAAATATCTAGGATTGTCCTAGCAGATGAGCACAATGGTTCAATAGCTATGTGTAAGTTGATGCTGAGCAAAATGAACTCCTACATATGGAAACAGAGGTTTTTCTTTGTGGTTGTTGTTTTTAATGTACTATGTGATTTCTTTTTTCTTTTGTGTTTTCTCTTATGGCTTGTTCCCTATTGTATTTGTTTTCAGTATCATGTGTCATTGTATATACATTTATCTTAATTTGGCAAGGGAAGAGGAACAACAAAATGGCGAGACAAAGGACAAATGGCAAACCAATGCAATAGCAATACTCACAAAACAAAATGTTGGAAATTTACCTTACAACTTGTGAGGGGAATTGGGGTGAAAGAAAACAGTGAAAAAAAATGAGAGAGTGGGTAAAAAGTTCATGTTATGTATTCACTACCTTACAATTACTGCAACCCCTTCTGTATACCCCTTGACAATAAAATTTAATTAAAATATAAGCTACATAATATATAATTTCACTGTATAGGTATAGTAAATATTAATCAATTACCTCTTTCTTTATCAGAGCGTCATCCACTTGAATGTTATCAAACTATACAATATTTTCAGAATATACTTGCCATTATTTTGAAAAAACATTATTTTAGTAATGTCTCATACTAAAACAGAAAACAGTTCTAGTCTATAGAAATTACTAACTTTCAAAAGTCAATAATTGTTAAGAGGAGAGAATATATGTGTTCTTCAAAATTCCTATGACTATGAAATATTCATTTTCAAATTCTGAACACGCCATACCAGAGACATTTCAAATAGTATGTGTTTGCCTTTTATTTAATTCTGCAATAGATGCAGTTTCCAATGGGATGTTGCATATTTAAAATTCAACAAAAAATAGCCACATTCTGGTAGAAAATAAACCTATGAACTATTAATAATAATTTATTCCTGAAGAGTATACATTTGTTCATCAGAGTAAGCTATTATTTCTATGACAATCAATCCCAAGTTTTTATGCCATAAAGTCATCCTAGCACAACAGTTTCCAACTTGTAAAGTGCACCTTAAAATTTCCTAAATTCACATCATGACTTACTTAACACTATTTTGAAAAAATACTATACTTCTGCTGTGATGCCCTCCCAATTGTGCAAAGAACACTACAATAAATTTTGCTGCATCATTTCCCCCCCAGTGTTATTCTTGAGATAAGAACACTTGCAAATATTATTTATTGTTATACTTATTTTAGTATATTATTATTTTTTTTTCTATCATAGATATTCAGGATATCTGAATATCTGAATATTAAGATCTGAAGATTATGGTTCAAAGCCCACCTAGGCAGGAAGTTTCCTTAGATTCTTATCTCCAATAAACTGTTCAGGAAAAGCCAGACACAGTGGCACTGAGGTTCAAGTGGTAGAGCAGTAGCCTTAAGCAAAAACAGGCTCAGGGAAAGTACTCAGGCCAGAGGTTAAGCCCTAGGAGAAATTAAAGAACAAAAACAAAATAAAAACAAACCTCAAACATAGCTTTTTTTCTCATTGTATATAAAGGTATGCAATTAAGGAAATTTCTTCCTGTGTTATGTATAGGTAGAAGAAAAAATGATTTCACACAATTACTCTCTTCATACCATGTTACACCAAAGTCTCAAAAATTGCACTTTTTCTAAATTCATAAATTAATAGCATCCATTTGTTGGCAACTCTCTCTAGATTATTCATGTCATACATGAACTGTTGTAATTATCTATTAACTAAGTTCTAAGTATACCTCACTTGAAAGAACATCCTAGGCAAATAGAATTCCAGAATCATTTGTGCATTTCTAAATTAAACCTACTTGAATACAATTTTGTAGCATCCTATAGAGTATGAAATTACAAAAAAATATTTGTTTCAAATCTAATTTCTTATTTAGCCAGTTTTACAAAGTCCTACATTAAATGAACTTTGCAATTTCTCCAGGCTTAAGCTTTTGTAATCCTTCATCATTTCTTCTGAATCCAACAGAATGATGCTAGCTTTTTCAAATTTTTGGTTAGAAATCATGAGGTATTTTGCATCTAGGAATGTTCTGTAATGAAGAGGGCATTTAAAACACAATTTAGGATTATGTGTAAGTTGCATTTCAATAGAAACTTTACTTCTCAAAACATTATGACAAAATTAGCCCAAACTTGCAACTGTGTATTCCTTTCTTGTTGTTTGGTTTGTTTTATTAGACAAAATTATACTACCTGGTCCATGGAAGGTATTACTACGTAATTCCACTCTTTAATCTCCTGTTTTAATCTGAGTGCTAGAATTCCAGGCTTGTATCACATTGCCCTGCCATGGTTTGTTGGTTTATTTAATCTAGACACAGACTAGCAAATCTGGACTTCTCCAATGATATTATCCACTAGACTGACTGCTCAGAGTGTTTATGTACTTTTATCGAAGATCTTCTAACATTTGACACAGGATATGATCATTTTCAGATGCACCTGCTGGGATCTCTGATTCATTCCTCCATGGATCCGATCCTTTTAATCATAATTACTTGACTCTCTTACTATCTCTAGTCCCTACCTATGTAATAGTCTCAAACTTTTTTGAAGAAAGTTCACCTGAGGACTTTCTAATATTAAAATGTATCACTTGATTCTAGTCTCAGAACATATTTTCTAACTTTTCTACACATTCTGAGAATTGTGTTATATGTGTGTTTGCACATATAAATGCCTCTGTGTCTATGTGCGTACTTGTGTGAATGTATGCTAAAACATCAAGCTCTTATTCAGTAATCTTGCTCATAACTAGTATTCCATCACTTGAACCATTTTTCCAATGCAGCTTTTGGCTGGTTAATTATAGGTAGTGTCGCAAAGGCTGTTCTGCCCAGGATGGATGCAAATTGAACTTCCCAGACTCATTTACATTCTTAGGTTTTATCTTTCCAGGAATATCAACTTTTAAACTACAATCATTTTTGTGAGTGTAAAGTCTAAGCTGTAGCACAGATTTTCAACTCAAAAATTCATATAAAGCTAGATGAACATACACATTTCATATACTTAGTGTACACTGTTAGAAATGTAATCTTAAGCCGGGTTCCACTGGCTCAGTCCTATAATCCTAGCTACTCAGGAGGCTGAGATCTGAGGATTGTAGTTCAAATCCAGCACAAGTAGGAAAGTTTCTGAAGCACTTATCTACAATTAACCAGCAGAAAACTGGAAGTGGATATTTGGCTCAAGTAGTAGAGTGCTAGCCTTGAACTGAAGAACGGTGGGACATCGAAAAGGCCCAGAGATCAAGCCCCACAACCATAAAAATAAAGAAAGATTAAAAAAAGAAAGAAAAAGAAATGTGATCTGAGCCACCAGGTTATTGCTAGTATAATTACTGCGGTCTCAACATGGCCTTTTTTTACAGTTAAGTCCATGCTCTCATATCTGACTTGCTTTGGAACCAGAATTATTCTTCCATTCTACTTTTTACAAATTTGCGTGACTAGCTACCATGATTTAGATGTATTAGAAGAAAGAAGTGGCCTCATCCTTCATGTTCCACTTGGTAGTAATGCTTTCTCTATATCACTCCCATAGATCTATATACTGGCCTTGGCTTTATTGTTTCAAAGTTGTCTTATTTGCAGAGTCTTCTATAGTATATTGAACAATTATACTTAAACACAGAACTTTTTTCTCCTATTATTCCTATAGTTTCTTCTACTGTTAACTTATCTACACTTGGGAAATACTGCACAACACAAACACACACACACACACACACACACACACACACACACACACACACACACACAGTTTCTGTGAAACTTCTTACCAGTTAAAATTAGCCTTAATTTACAGAGAACTTATGAAATTTGTACTTAATGTACTCCTGGATAATGTTTTTTTCATGGTTCTTATTGTAAAAATAATGTACAGAGTGATAGAGTTACTTAAGTAAGGTAATGAGTACATTTCCAATCAATCGAGCATTGTTACCTCCTCCTTTATTTTCCCCGGCCATCCCTTCCCTCCCCATCTCCACAATTCCCCCTTCCCTCCCAAGGTTGTAAAGTTCATTTTCTACATAGTGTCTTATTCATCTCATTGTTACAGTGTGTCATATTGTATCCTTGTTTCAGCATTTTGTTATTTCCCTTCCCCTCCTCACATTAGAAAAATGTATATGCAAGATGCAAGCACCTAAATCATATCAAGTGAAAATGGGATATATGTGGGGGAAGAACATAGAAGAGAAACCAAAAAAATCACATAGTACATTTTAGATATATTAAAAACAATAGCAAGAAAGGAACAACAAGATGTGTCCCTATCTTGGGGTTCATTTCACTTAAAGTCATCTTATATTGCCATATGTACATTGATAATGTTTCTATAAGCCATTTAAATTCCATGTGTTACCTCATGTCCAACGATGTCTTTGTGCTATTTCAATGAAGCCAGAAAACATTCATTTTACCTGGATCAGCACAATAGATATTAACTGAATATAAGTGGAAGGAACTGTTACTGCAAGTGGAAACTGATCCCAACAGAGGAATTGAACATAGAGAAATGACAAAGTTCAAGTTAAGAAAATAATACAAGGCTTGAAGGAAACTCTGTACTGGGCTTATTCGAGTCTGTTTTTTACTCATAAAACTTGTCTGTAAACTTGTAGTTGAGAGTATTACAAAAGGAAACAATATGCCATTTGAAGACCAGCATAGGAAAAAAATAACTTTGTTTGAAAAGTATTCTACTGCAAAGAAACAAAGACACGTAAGTTTTAAAGTGTCTTATGGAAGGATATTTCACTCCTGAGATGATTTTCTTATGGCGAGTCAGTTATCAATTCCTTTTGTCTGGTCCTGAGTTCTCCATAACAATAAGGATTCTAAAAAAGCAGAATACACTGAGTATGATCAGCAAAAGGAGCCTCTTCTCAAACCAGTGCTTTAATGATGGTCCCAAAGTAATATGTGGGGTTTTGTGCTTCTTTGTTTGTTTTGTTGGTGCTGGTTCTGGGGCTTGAAGTCAGAGGCTGGACCCTGTCTCTGAACAATTGTCTTCCATGTCCAACTGCCCCCAAATCTAGTACTCTACTGCTTGAGCCAAAACTGCACTTCTGGTTTTTTGGTCTTTAAATACAGATAAGAATTTGACAGACTCTCCTGCATGGGTTGGCTTTGAACTGAGATAGTAAGAAAGCCAAGTGACATCAACTGTATCAAGATTTCTGTTTTGAACCAAGAAATACTAGATGCAGTTTACTATAAAACTAATATTTGACAATTTTTAAAAGAAGAGAATATGTCCAGCAAAGAAGCCATAACTTAAATTACTCAGCAAAAGTAGGTGCACTGGATCACTTTGGAATTTTTTCTGATTGGGAAGATAACTATTGACTTCATAGTTCTTTTTGGGGAAACTTAAAGTCATATTTGCGTTTTTTTGTTGGCCATAGAGCTTGAACTCTGATCCTGGGTGCTGTCCCTGAGCTCTTCAGCTCCGGTTGTGCACGCTACCACTTTAGGTACAGCACCACTTCCAGGTTTCTGGTGGTTAACGGAAGTTAAGTGTATCGTGGACTTTCCTGACCAGGCTGGCTTTGAACCACAATTCTCTGGTCTCAACCTCCTGAGTAGCTAGGATTACAGGCATGAGCCACCAGCACCCAGCTCATATTTGCATTTATGTGCAGGTAATGACACTATGTAGACAGAGAATGGAAATTTGAATCAAATGATGACATTTTCGCTTTTCAGAAAAATTGAGTTAGCAATAAATATGTTCTCCTTTTCCATGTTGTTACATTAATGACTCATGAGGTATGGAACTCTTACATTAGCATCCTCTGCTGTCAGCGTATGCTGACTTAGCAGCAGAAATTGTTCATAGTTAAATAGAGACTGAGATGTTTAGAAAGGAAAGGAGATCAGGTATGAAAGAAGGAAATAAAACTTATCTCACAGGAATTAGGAACTAGCCAAAGAAATTTAGAATGCCAAAGGCAATGAGGAATAAGCCTATTTGATAACTAGTTCTTCAATAACCAAAAATGGTTCCCTAGAACTTTTTTTGGTATAACTTAGTTATTATTATCATTTATTCCTTCCATCTGGAGTTATTCCTTCTCTTCTGTCAAAACTATTCATTAGCTTCTGCCTTTTTGGTGCTATGCCTGACAAAAAGATTTCCAAAATCTCACTTAGACTACCCTTCTCATTGTGATTAGCATTCAACACTCAAAAGCCTGGAATCTTTGAATTTTCAGGATTAATCTTCACCTGATATCTAAAACCTGGTATCTAAACACATTCCTGTCATTACTTGCCGTGACCTATTAACAAAACTTTTTTTGTTCAATACAGTTTTCTGATATAGGCAAAGTATATGAATTAAGGACTATTGTCAGATATCAGTATGGAAGGAGCAATTATATATTCCATGTACGGTTATTTTGTATTTACTAACTAAATGATTTTTTGCCAGTCCTGGAGCTCGAACTCAGGGCCAGGGAACTATTCTTGAGAGTTTTTTTCCCTCAAGGCTAGCACTCTTCCACTTCAGCCACAGTACCACTTCTCGTGTTTCTTTTTCTGTGTATTTGGTACTAAGCAATGGATTCCAGGGTTTCATGCACGCTAGGAAATAACTGTAATATAAAGCCACATTCCCAGAGCCCTAAATGACTTTCTTAAGATGGTATTACTTTTTCATTCCATTACTATGTATTATAATTTTGGCCAGGTCATAGAAAAGAAGTGGAAAACAATACTAAGTTCAGTATTGCTGGCATTCCTATCACATCACTAATGAAATACAGTGTTAAGACCTGCAGGACTCATAGGGCTGTTACATGTGACATTATTATGTAAAGCACCATTAACATTCATCTCTGACATCGATAACATTCTGCTTCCACTTTCAAGGTCAAGAGCTGAATGTCTAAGACTTTTTATTGATTGGGTGTGTTTCCTAGGAAGGAAGAAGGACGATGTGGAAGGTGATGGTGGAAAAATATGTATATTTGCTCCCTGTCCTCATTTTTTGCATTTTTAAAAAGTGCTACCAATGAACTCCCACACACATCTAATTGACTCTGCTATCTGCACAAGATGCAGATAAATTAAGGAATTTATTCTTGTTCATAGTCACTTGTTAACAAAATCCATTTCTGGAAAAAAAAGATACTAGGAAGAAAGTAGAAAGTATTGTCTATAAAATAATTTCTTCTCTTAGCAGAACAAAATGTAGTATTGAAATGATTAATCCAGCTTTCTTTGAGATTTTATGCTGTTTTAGTATCAAAATGTTCTCTAATTCTTGTAACATACAAGCATAAAATCATGATTTGAAGTTCTTAGTATTTTTAGAAACAAAGGTACATAATAGCTTCCTTCCTGCAGAGACATGTGATGACAAGTATGATTGGTTGTATTATCATTCTCTTCTTTTTCCTCTTTTCTCAAGCATTGTATTTCTTGGCATATTTCCCTGTCCTGCATCAGCTTCCTGTAGGTGAGATTTACCTCTACTCTGCAATGTCAACATGTGACTTACTTTAGCTTACAAAAATGAACCAGAAGTGGTCAAAGGGTATTTCTAGGGGAAGATTTCTAGCCCATTGTCTGTGTCTAGCAGCTGACTTATTTTCCCTTAGCCATAAAAATAGCATATTTCTAGAGGGAGTCTTCTTTCAATTTATATACTGGAAGAATATAGCATGTGAAATAGAGGCAAAATTCAAATACAGACACACACACACACACACACACACACACACACACACACACATATACATATATATATATATATATTAAAAAAAACAGGCAGAACTAAGATAATATTAGAATATGATATTAAGATGTTAGTTTCTCACCATTCTTGTATATGTTTATGATAGTTGACTATAGCACACCAGAATTTAACAAACACTAAACAAGAACTAAACAAACATAACATTTCCTGTTTGATGGTATTCATTATTTTATAAATAAGCATTCTCCATGTGATCACTTGTGGGGTTATCTTTTTCTATATATGTGTTTAATCACTATAGACCACTGTATCTAATATCCACAATCATTATCCAGACGTTGTCATTGAGATGAGGAATAACAAAATGTCTAGATTTCTCCTTTTCATTTCCTCTTCTCCTTTTTCTACTGTGAATTCTCATCCTTTCTCCAAATTCTCCTATTAATGAAGTAAGAATGACACATTGTAGATATCAAGCAAAAGCCTTCAAAGCCAGAATTTCATTCTTTCAGAAATAGGTGAAGTAAATCAGAGTGGCTCAAAGAAGAATAAATATATGATGTTTTCCTTGACTGGCTTCCACCGTAGTGTGGGACCAGGACTCTAAATATCTAATAAACCATTTGCCTTGGCTAATTTTTTAAAATAAATAGTAATTTTTAAAAAATTTTTAAAATAATTTTTAAATAAATAGTAATTTGTTGTTTGCTTTTGGCAGGCAAAAAAATAAGACTGCTTTAACATTTTGTGAGTTGAGAGGCTAAATCTTATCAGAATCTATACATAATGAAAAATAAATGATTTTAGTATAAATAGCTGTTAGATACAGTTTTAATGTGACATACACACAGAGACAACTTTTTTCTTCTTTTCCTCTCCACACTGATTCAATTTCAATATGCAGTTCATGTAATTCAAATAACTGTGTTTCAGAAATAGATGACACAAAAAATTAGAAAAAGAGAACCAGTTTTGGGTGGTATAGTCTTTAAAAATAGCTGTCAAGTTAATATTAACCATAATTCCAAAATAATATCAGTCAAAAGCTCTTGAAAAGAGAAGATTTTAAACAGAATGTATAAAAAGTGCGAGTGCCAGCACTGCTTCAGGAGCTGCTCTCTGGGATTTAGATTAATTGCTTTCCGGGAATAAATTATTTTAGTTATATTTCATAGAAGAAATATGTTGTTCAAATTTAATGAAAGGATAACAGTTTATAGTAGAAAGAATGCTACACACTTATTGTGGTAGGCAGTGAAATACCTTCCCAAAATATCATCCCCAAATATCTAATTCCTCAAATGTAGATTTGCATGTTATACATATCTATCTATCTATCTATCTATCTATCTATCTATCTATCTATCTATCTATCTATCTATCTATCTATCTATCTATCTATCTATCTATCTATCTATCTATTTATCTATCTGTCTATCTATCTATCTATCTCTCCATCTAAATACTAGTTTGTAAAATAAACACCTTTCTTTACCCAAGGAGCAAAAATTTGTATAATTGTCAGATAGGGGAAGTATATTCAAATGGGTACTTAAAAGTCCCAGCTGTAGAGGGAAAGGAACATGATTAGGGTAAGAACCCTCAGAAATATATAAAGATGCTACATTAGAAGATAGAGGAAAAGACAACAACCCAGATTATGAAGTTTCTGGAAAGCAGAACAAGAAGTAAATGCCGTTTCCACTAGAATCATCTGAAAAGTATTTCACCTCTGTAGGTGGCTCGATTTTCATCTAGTGAGACTTCTTTTAGATTTCTGTCCTTTAGAACTAAAATGATAAATATGGATTATACAAGCCACTTAACTTGTTGAAATTTGACAGATTTGATAGAGTAAACCAAGTCAACTACAGCCTTTTACTGATGCAACTACAGGGACACCACATGTCCTAGTTTCTGAGAATAAGAAAAAGTTGCCACTGGCTTTGTATACATGTATGATGTATATACTACTAAAGGCTTTGCATTAATGAAGTCTTGAAATTATATATAATATCTAAATAAGGAGCTCCCTATCTTTATTTTCACATTTGGGGATCACTAATTGCTACAGTTATGTAGAAAGCTAAGGTAAGAATATGGAAATGAAATCTTTCTCCTAATATTATAAAGATAACTTATGTCATTTTGAGTTATAGTTTCTAAAGTAATTTAAAAAAAATAAAGTAAAACAGAAACAGAAACTCAATTTTTTATCCTTCCTAACTTTCCAACAGAAATTAGAGAATCCAGTAAAGATACAACAGTCCCAGAATGGTATAGGATGTTATAAGAGCACTAGATGGTGAAAAAGAAGATAACAAAAATGGGTCCCTTGGAACAATGGGAAACACCTACAGATTGTGATATAGCTAGAAAATAGTTTCCCCTATTCTGTCTTTGATATTTTAGGTGTGTTTACACAGAAACTTTCCTCTCATAGGAAGTGACTCTTTATTAATACTTAAGGGTTTGCAGCTTATAACCCAGCAACAAATAATGCTTCTAAATGTAAAAAAGAATGATACTAAGAGTAAACAAGTCTACTTGTGTTGCTATAGCTAATAAATAAGAATGATCTTTGGGATTAGTCAAACAATCTTGATCTTTTTCATAACTTTCCTCTTCTCCAACAAGAGAAATCCTAGTCAAGATATGTAAAACATTAATAAAGGATTTTTATATTTTTTATTGTTCACACCAAAGCAAATACACTTTTCCTCTTTGCAAGCCTGGTTTTGAGAGTCAGACCCTCACAATTATTTTATAGGCAAAAGTTTATTGCTTTGGCTTAGGTGTTTTCTTGCCTTTGGGCATTGCTCTCTATTATTTTGGCAACTACACAGAAAAAAAAGATAAACCCATTATGCTTATTTTGAATTGTTCAAAGTCAAGCTGTCTTCAAACAAAGTTTTCTGTTCCCTTCTACATTGCTAATTGAAGTTTAAGTGGTAACAAAAACGTGATACTTTAATGTACATTTTCATTGAAACCAGTGAAAACAAGAGTGTCTGTTATTGCTTTTTAAAATGTTTTCAAATATTTTCTTTGGCTATTTTCATTATTGCCTTTGTTCCAGCCTCTAATCAGGAACACAGAGTTTCACAAAAAGATCTTCCTAAGGAATAGGATGTTAGTCAAAAAAATAGGTGTATAATTAAAGATTTTCATCACTTAAGAGATTGAATAGCTCAGAAGACATTTTGCTATTACTGGCATGGTTCTTAAACTAAGTGAAATGCATGTAAATGTGACAGTTGTTCCAAACAATGATTATGGCTTATACTTTTCTGCTTCAATGAGATGAGTAACGTTACTGTAAATGAAATCTCTGGAAAGATTGGAGGGCATATAGATTTTAGGGTAGAAGGGTTAATATTAGAAAGTCAAGAGAGATTCCATAAACAGCACTGGCTATCACTTATCAGTTAATTATACTTATGATATATATGTATATAAACATAAATATGAATTGAGTGAGAAATATGTGATTTACACAATTGATTCAATAACAAATAAGACCAGAAAACACTTCCCTACATTTGTGTAAACTATTATATCTAGTGAAGATTTAAAAAGTTTTAGAATATAAATTTTAACATTTATGTCAAAATATTTTTACCTGTTTATTTTTATTTTTGGCTGTTGGGGGGTTTGAAATCTGGGTCTGGACGCTTTCTCTCAACTGTTCAGCTCAAAGCTAGTGCTCTACCACTTGAGCCACTGCCAGTTTTTTATTGGCTCATTGGATATGAGTCTCATGGACTTTCCTGCCTAGGCTGGTTTTGAACCATGATTCTCAGCTCTCTGAATCCTTAGTAGCTAGGATTACAAGTATGAACCACTGGCAACTATTTCATAATTAATTTTACACATTTATGAAGTATGGAGTGGTAATTCCATTTATTTATATCTTGTGCAATGATCAAGCTTTATTATATCCAATAGTTTCTGTATGTAACATTTCTCTTTAGTGAGACTGCTCAAAACTTTATCTTTTGGGTATGATGAAATATCTATTCTTAACTATAATCACTTTGCTTCTTATGGTATACAATAAATATATTAACTTTTAGTCATGGAAGTCTGCTAATTAAAATTATATAAAGTATAAATTGTAAAGTGAAAGAAATTCATGGTTCCATTACTTGTTTTAGGAAAACAATTATGCCTTTTGTTTTCAATTCTATTTCTGTGGGAATGTGTAATATTCATTGATTTAACTGTTAAAATTGATAACAGTTACATTATAACAAGTTGATTCAAACTTGTATTTGAAAATTGCACACTTAACACAAATATACTTTCACTTTCTTCTACCACATAATTAAAATATCAGTAAAGCAAAGATTGGTGTTAGCAGCTCATGTGTAGAATCCTAGAAACTCAGGAGACTAAGACCTGAAGATTTTAGTTCAATGTCAGTGCAAACAGACAAAAATGTGAAAATTTATCTCCAATTATCCGGCAAGAAGGAGAAGGTGAGAATGTGGCTCAAGGAATAGTGTCATCACCTATGAGCAAAAAAATACAATGGAGACCATTAAACATTGAGTTCAAGCCATAAAAATGGCATATACACAGAAGACAACAATAAAAAGTACTATTAACATCAATAATGAAGACAAAATAGTAGAAAAGATCATGAGAAATGTTGTAAAACATGAGAGAGACAAATCATAGTCTCATTTGTACAATCTCATTGTACTCATTTGTGTTGAAACCTGGCTTTTGGGTAACATGTGAAAGAGTAGATTTGATTACCTGACATAGCAGACATTGCCTGTGAATATGCACCATCCCATTCTGCAAAAATTTAAACTCGTTTCCATTTCTTTCATGCATGTGTTTCTAACACATTTATAAGATCATCTCTTTGTTGCTTTGTATGTCCCTCCTCCACAGTATAACCCCTGCTTTCACTATATTTGATGTCAGTATAACTTGTGGAGGAGATGGGGAAAAACCAGTTGTTTAAGGATACAGGTGGACCTGTTGCAACAATGAGAAGTACAAGTTGTCATGTCCAAAACGAGCTTTACAACGTTGGTGCGGGGGGGGGGGGGGAAGGAGAAGGATTGGGATTGGGGGGGGAGGGAGGCTGGGAAGGGATGTGAAGGATAAACAAAGGAGGAGGCTGCAATGCTTGGTAAGAAATGTACGCATTATCCTGCCCATGTAACTGTAACTCCTCTGTACAGTATGTTCACAAATAAAATTAAATTAAATTAAAAAAAAAATGAAACAAAGCACAAAAAAAAAAATAGCCGATTTCCCTGTTATCTCAAAGCAAAATTCTAAGTTTAAAAGATAAAATCAAGGAAAGTTTTCAAAACAAAAACTAAAATACATAGAGGAAAAAGTGGGAGAGAAATGATAAGATGAAAAGTAGAGTAGCTCTCTATTGAAGAATTCATAAACAATTTCCAAAATTATACAAGATAGCTGGGGTAGAGCTCAGTTGTAGGACTAGACTAATATATACAAAGCCAGGTGTTCAATCTCCAAGAAGGCATAATAACTTATCAAATAGTAATAATAAAATAATTACTAGAAATAAATGCTTTCATGTTAGAGAGGCCTGAATCCTAAAACAGTATACAATTTACACTCAATTCTTGTATTCAATGACATGAAACTACAAGAATAAAGAGGAAATAGTTTTCCTTTGCTATCCTTTCCTTTAGTTTTCTGATTTCTTCTCTTTTTTTCCTTTGGCACTACTTGTGCTTGAAGTTGCTAAGGCTCTGACCACTTTAGATTATTTTTCAGATGAGGTCTTACTTTTTAGCCAAGCCTCTCGAGCAATAATCACTTTCCTATGGCTTCCACAAATGTGAGATAAGAGGGAAATTACACTATATCTAGCTTTCTTTGTTTTTGTAGTTTCTCACGATTTTTTTTTTTGTGAGAACTGGCCCTGGATGTCAGTGTTCTAAAGTTCTGCCTTCTAATTAGCAAGGTACATTTCATTCCAAGTTTGGACTCAGAATATTTTTCAATGTAAATATTCAATATTGACTTCTATTTTCTATGTATGTTTAAATTCTATTGAGGTTAGTATGCTTCTTTATGATGTTATAATAAGAACACAGAGAAATCCCTTGAATATTTTCCCTGTTTCTTTGAATATTTATAAGTATGACATAGTAAGTAGGACATTAATATTTCACAAGTACATTATGCAGACTTCAGTTGTTATAATTATTTTGTGCACATATTAAGTCCAATATAATTTTATCAACTCTATATTAATATATCATATTTACAGAAACGTTTCTTTTCCAAAAATGTGTCTGTCCCATATTTCCCTTCTATAATTAAACACTCAACTTCTCTTTGTCCCATCCAAAACCTGTTTCATCCTGGAAACGAACACATTTTTTTTGCTCCGACTTCTAGATCATGCAATAAATACGCATTGAAGATTGCCTTCAAATCAATGGTAGGTTATTGCCAGTTGTTGCATGCCTTAATATTGTATTGTATTCCCACGCATTGCCTTTGGTTCTGTCATTATAGAATGTAGTATAATTTGTTTCCCATTCACCTGAAGAAACCCTGAACTGATTTCCATTTCTTTGACTAGAGGAAATTATACTTTTATAAACCTCTGTGTTTTGGCCTTTGGGTGAGTGTTACATTTGATTCCCATGAGACAAAGCCTGAAGAGCTCAATTCCTGTGCTATATTGTGGGTGGCTGCATATTGCATATTCTAGGAAACTGTCAAAATGTTTTCAAAAGTGGCTTTCCCATTTGACATTCCTGCCAGCATCCAGTTTCTCTGTTTCTTGATAGCATTTAGTATGGACATTATTGTATTATGTGAAGTAATTCTCATACATGTTTTATGATGTCATGTTAGTTTTAATGTGCATTCATTTAATTACTGATGATGATTTTCTTGTGCTTATTTTTCACAAGAGGTATTGTAATGTTTTCTAACTGATTTTTTTAACATTAGGTTTTGAGACTCCCATGTAGACTCTAGATTTAAGGCATTCTTCAGGTACAGGATTTGTAATTATTTTATCCTTACTATGGGTACCTTTCATCATCAGCAGCAGCAGCAGCAGCATCCTCAGCATCATCAGCATCATCACTATTAGTATTACTACTATTACTTTTTTACATGTAGGTATGGTCCTGGGGATTGAACTCAGGGCCCCTGAGATTTGTTGCATTTTGTTAACAATTTACCATTTGAGTCAAGCCTCAGTTCTGGCTTTTTTGCTGATTAATCAGAGATAAGATTCTCAGGAACTTTATTTTGTGGGCTGCCTTCAAACAACAGTACTCACATCACACCCTACCAAGTAGTTAGGTTGAGATACATGAGTCCCCTGCTCCCAACTTTTATTCACTACTTGCATATGAGCTTTCACAGGCTAAATTATTTTATACTTTTTTGAGTTCTACTATATCGTTTTCCTTTCCTATAATTTTAATGCCAAATTTAAGTATGCTTCATCTGCAAAATTGTCAAGACATCTTCCTTTGTTACACATTTACATCACTCTTTTTGTTTTATATGCCACCTTCAAATCCTGCTTGAAGTTAATATTTGAATAAATTGTTATTTTAAGTCAATTTTCACTTTTTAATTCTCCCTAATATTGTCTAACCTATCACCACTTATTAAAGAGTATGTCACTCCACAAGTGTTTGATATTACACTCTTATTAAATATTCCTTAATAATAATTATGTGGCTCTAATCTGGTGCCCTACAGACACATTGAGCTGTATAATCTTTTCTCTACAAATATAACAATTTTACCCTAACAGCTTTAATATTGGACAGAGAAATATATTCCAGTTTATTTTCCTTTGTCAATGAGTCAAAGAGTGATGGTCAGGTGTTTTTAAAATTTTTCATAAACTTATAAATAAAACTCTGAAGCTGAGCACTGTAAGCTCACGCTTATTACACTAGGTGGATAGGAGGCTGAGATCTGAGGATTGCAGTTCAAGGCAGCTCGAACATGAATGTATGTGAGACTGTTATCCCCAATTAACCACCAGAAAACCTGAAGTGGCACAGTTGCTCAAAGGGTAGAGCACTTACTTTGAGCTGAAGAGCTGAGGTACAGTGCCCAGGCCCAGATTTCAAGCCCTATGTATGACACCAAAAAAGATTGGTGGGACAATTAATATCTTTGCTCAATTGTATCCTCCAATCCATAAAATGTATATGTCTCCATTTAGTTAGGTTTTTGTTTTTATATGCAGCATTGCATAATTTTCAGTGAGGGTGAGTCAACAACACTTTAATACATTTTGATGTAGTGTGAAGATGGCACAAAGAAATTCACAGAAAACAGATGAAAAATAAGGAGCAACGGGAATGGAGAAAGACAGATGGGTTAATCAAGCCCTTGATCAATATGTGAGTGTGTAAAATATTTCAGTAAGATTTCTTTATACAATTAATATACACCAATTAATAAATATCTTCCAAAGGCATTTGTATTCAAGTATGTCATAAAGAATAAATATAGATTTTGTAGTGAAATGAAAGATAGATGAGAAAATACATACTTATGTAAATAAACTAAGAAATTTGGTGAACATACTGAGGGCTCATGGCTCATTAGAATAGAAGGCCCTTGGTATCTAAGATAAGACTAAAATGTTAGATTCGAGCCTATCTTTAAGACTGCTTAATGATCTTGCCTTTTGAGTAAGTATTCTCTTTATTGTTGTTGGTGGTGGTGATGGTGGTCGTGGGCCTTGAACTCTGGGCCTGGGCGCTGTCCCTCATCTATTCAGCTCAAGGCTCGATCTCTACTTGAGCCATAGCGCCACTTCTGGCTTTCTGGTGGTTTATTGGAGATAAGAGTCTCATGGACTTTTTCTGCCCATGGTGGCTTTGAACCACATCCTCATTTCAGCTTCCTGAGTAGCTACAATTACAAAATGAGCCACTGGCACTCGGCTTTAATCAGTATTCTTAGTACAAAGAAAAAATACAAGTGATTTGGAACCAAGCTGTAGAAGGATGCCTTTTTGGCTTCAGAAGAGAGCTGGCTGGTATCTTATGAGTAGATAGATTTAGGAAAAATTGAACATATAAGTCCACATGGAAGGCTACAAACATTTTAGTGAAGTTCCAAAAATGATAAGGACATGATTTGCAATAACTAGCTTGGTAATAAGGGACATGTTTGGGAGTTCTGTCTCTATTGTTACTTTTGTAAATATACAGTGTCATTTTACTCATTTTTGTTGTTGTTTTTTCCTTAGTATGTTCTTTCCCATATGGAATATCCCCTGCTGCCACTGTACTCGATTTTGATACCCTGCATCTTGTAGATACATGTCTAATCTGGGGAGGGTAAAGGGAATTACAAAACGCTGCAGCAAGGACACAGGATGCCCCATTGCAACACAGATACCAATAAGACTATATTGGAAATGAATCTTACCACTTCATGCTGCTGCGAAGAGTGGGGAGAAAGGAATGTGGGAGCTGGGGGAGGGAAGGGATAGTGGGACAAGGAAGGAAAGGGGTAATAATGATCAACAAGTAATGTACTCATTGCCTTACTCATGTAACCGTAATCCCTCTGTACAACATTTTAACAAAAAACTATAACTTGACTAATGTATGTAATCCCAGCTACTTAGGAGCTGAGATCTGAAGATAGCTATATAAAGCCAGTCTGAGTGAAATGGGTCAAGGAAAACACCAAGTTCAGTAATGACACAAAATTAAATTATTTGACTAAAACATGTATATATATATATTTATTTAAATAAAGATGTCATTACTTGTATCCTTCACAGTATAATACTAAAATGTTTTATAGATATATTATTTATAGTAGTTGTAGAATATCAGTAATGATACATATATATGCATATATATGTATATAAATATATAATTTCCATGTTATGTAATAAAATACATTACCTATATTATGCACACCTAATTTATACTGATAACACTAATATCCATTAAATTGATATATGTTTTAGAATAGGGAATAGATTTTTTTTGGTACAACAAGGAAGTAAGTAGTCACAAAAATTATTCCTTTTGGATTGTATATCCATAACAATCTATTCCCTGTGTCTTGAGGGTATTGATTGATAAAAGCCTGTGTTCTAGCAGAGGTTTCTTTGATACCAGGAATAATAAACAGTGGAGGCTGAATGATGTTCATTCAGGTATTTCTTTAGAAATTAAATTGATCTTCATTGTGCTGTCATTATCCACACCCTTTTCATTTAAAAATATTTATATCTTGTATCAATGTTATTGCCCTTATAACCATAATTAGGAAGATAATGTGGATTCATCTGCACCATAGCTCTTGAAAAGTAATGAATGTGACACAGAATATCCTTAGATATGGCTGGTGGAATTCTGGATTTGAATTATGGGGCTCAACTGATCAGTCTTAGGAACTTGGGAAATTTGTTTGGGCTTCTTTCCTACTTTTGTTTTTAATAAAATACTTAATTCATTTCCTAACTTGAAGAACACTCATGAGCAAATTACCCTAATGCAGGTTCAGTGCTTGGAATTGTGTCTGCACATTGTGTAGTAGGTCCGAAAGAAGTCAGTTTCCATTAACATGGCCATAGCGTCCTTCCTGAAGGCCTTAAGAAATATATACCCAATTGATGGTAATATCTTTGAAAATTTGTCTTTACTAAAAAAAAGTCTTCATATGAAACAATGAAAGCAACATTGGGCTTTTATTCTGAAGGAGTTTTGTCCTGTGGCTTTTATTCTGAAGGAATTTTGCCTAAATTTCATTCTTACTCTCTTAGTGGTAGCAGTAGCATTCTTTAGTGCTACCCTTCATATTTCTAGTTCTGTATTCCATTTGGAATACTATTATAACTTCGTTTATAATCTTTGTTATAAGAATAAATAAACTACAAATGCTGAATTTTTCAGTATTCAATGCATTACATTTTATGTACTTAATATTTTCCTGAAATTATTACCTTTGGATTATATATCCTTAACAAACTATTTTTTTATGATTTCTTATATGATTTATATAGATTTCTTATGTAATTCTTATATGACTTCATAGAGATCCATAAATAAAACAGCTCAGAACAAGAAAAGAGTAGGTAAGAAGTCATAAACAATACTATTATGGTGCTCTTAATGGCTAAGTGTAAAGAATATGTGACAAAACTGCTGGAAGATTCATTTGTTTTTTTGCTATTCTCTCCCCTTTCTTTGTAGAAAGGTTCTCACTATAAAGTGCCAAGTGGTCTGGACCTTTCAAGGCTTGTCTCAGTGACATAAATGATGGGATTAGGGACGTGTGCTCCCATGGCTGGCTTTTAGGAAGTTCACAATATAGCAATACCTATACACAGAAAGAAACTTTTGTGAGTGATGTGTATTCACTTCCTTAATAGCCACAATGTCAAAACATCAAATTACTAACAACTGGCATCACTAACACCTCCATAAATCAAATGCAAACTTAAAGCTCTACTTCAAAAACCAACATCTAAGGCAGTGTTGGAAATACAAGAAGATACATAATACATCTAAAGGAGTGAGTTCTTTAACACTGGCAATGAGCAATGATAGCTGAATTTTTAACCAGGCTTGAAAAGTTCGGGTGTCCAGTAACTATGTGATTAGAGTTGCAGAGTTGACCTTGGTATCAAGATTGGAGGTAAAAATCAAAGGCAGCTAAGTTGCTGCAGTATTGTAGCTCAATACAGTGTGACCCTTCCTGATAATGGTAAACAGAGAGTAGAAGCTAAGTCAGTAAAATGTATAGGAAGGATTCTCTACTGAGAATAAGTTCAGGGGGTGATCATTACTCTTGCATTGATAATGAATAGCCCATCATTCTACTTTAAGCTCTAGCATATTTCTCATTTGAGGACAATTATACCATACCACTGTGTCATGAGTGCTGAGCAGTGTAGGTGTATATTACTCTAATATATGTAAAAATCATTACAGATATAGAATGGCCTGACCCTGACACTTCATTCTGTGCTGTTGAGTTTCATGGAGAAATGTTCATAATTAGGCAATTCACACTCATCTAAGTATGAATCAGGCAACTGAGATAAGTCATTAGGGTCATCACTACAGTGACATGGTCTGTGACCTGTGAAATAAATGACATTATTTCACAATGCATATGTGTTTCTGAAAATGCATGCAATACCAAATACCAAATATACAAAAGGGACAATTATCCATCTCAAATTATCAGAAATAAAGATACTCCTGAATTGTACTTACTTACTAGAAGATCACAGGGTCACTGCTAACGTTTGGTATCTTTCCAGGTGCTCAATCTTCCTCAATCTTTTTTGAGGAACTGTTTTTCCATGTTTGTTTTGAGGTGTTCAGAAAATCAGTACTGTACACTAACTGTAACCATGGGACAGCAAAGATGATGGGATACCTGGCCAAAGAACTGAGAAATCACAGGAAGTGATAGGAAAGAAGACACCAGAGGACCCAAAGCCTCATTGCCAGCTTCTGGATCACCAAATGCTGCTTAACATGTTTATATTCCTTCTACTACAAGGGGTGAGGGTCAGTGGGGAAAGGTGTGTCCAAAAACTAAGGCATTATCCTTGGTTTGGTTACAACTATTAACATGAGGTGTTGTTTGTATACATAGAGATAACTGAATCCCTTATTGTTAGGGAGCAGAAGGGAGCAATAGTCATTACATCCATAACACAGACATCCATCTTGTCTCCAAAGTCTTAATCTTTTAGTGTCCAACAGATCGAATTTAAATACTCTTGAGGTAATAATTCATACCCCTGGCTTCCCTTGACTGACATTTCCAGAGCAGAGCTCTCAGCCTTTTGATTGCTGTTTGAGATGGCTTCCCAATCTATCCCTTTCCAGGTTTAACAGTTTGACCCTAGAAACCCTCACAAGTACTGTGACAGATGTATTATTTTGAAAACTATATTTTTTCTAGGATAGGTTCAATTTTTAAATTTTATTTTATTTCAAAAATACTGTACAGAGTGGTTACAGTTAGATGAGTAAGATACATTCCTTGTTGAATATTGTTACCCACTCCATTGTTTTTATCATTTCCCCTCCCACTCCCCACTCCTCCTCCCCACCCCATAGCTGTAAATTTCATTTCTAAAAGTGTCTTGTGAATATCATTGTTGCAATGGGTCACTCTTTGTACTTCTTTCAACACTATATGTTTCCCTTTCCATCTCCAAATCAGATAAATGTATATACAAGATGCAAGTTATCAAAATCAAGACAGAGTTTGCTAGGGATAAACCAATAGAAAAGACAAAAGAAAGAAAATAATATCTAGATACTTTACCGACATCAATGTTGATATCTGAAAAAAAAAAAGGTTTGTTGTTTCCATGTCTTGGAGTTCATTTCAATTAGCATCATTTTGTAAGATCAAATGTGTATATCTCTGGAGCCAGCAATCCCACTCTTGGGCACTTGTAGAAATGATCTCAAGCTAAAACAAACTAAATCTACAACTATATTTTTTTCAGCATTATTACTATAGCTAAGATTTGGGACCAATCAAGATGCCCTTCAATAGATGAATGTGGTAATTTTATTCTTCTATCAAAAAGAATGATAGAATGATAGCCCCTTTCTTCAGAAAATGGAAAGACTTGGAAAACAATCATATTATGTGAAGGAAGCCAGACTCAAAGAAAAATAGGTTCCAAGATTTGCCTCATTTTTATTAATTAATATATGCTTAGGATAGTCCTGACAGACAAGTTCACTTTTTAAACTCATAATATTCCCATTTTTTTCTCTCGCTCTTCCTCTTTCATGCCATTTGTGCATGTGTGTGTGTGTGTGTGTGTGTGTGTGTGTGTGTATGCGCAGATTAATGAAACTTGACTCGGAGCCTCAAACTCTTGCTTGGTTTCTTCATTCATGACTGACCTGAGTCTGTACTATTTAAACCCAGGTTTCACTCTGTCTTTGATTGAACAATTGAACATAAATATCTCATGGATTGCTACCCCAGCCATCTGTGAACCATGATCTTCCAATCTCAGCCTCGTGACTATCTAAGAATAGGGATGAGGCACTGGAATCCAGCTTTATTGCCAACTGTCTTTTGCTTTGATTTGTTTTTGTTTTTTGTTGTTTTGTGCATTCAAAATCTGTAAGGAAAACAAATCACTTATAACCAAGAATATTCACATAAAATGCATGTTGTTTAAATATTACTTTATTAATGTTATCTTTTTAAGTCCGCATTATGTGATTTGAGTTTTTTGAAATCTATTGTTGCAAATGGTTAAGTCACATATATAATTTGAATCTTCTTTTCTTGGTTTTATAGCGTGTTAGGTGTTTCAAAACAGAATTTACCAACGTTTAACTGCACTACTGAAGCAGCACCTTTATGATTATTCAATGTCCTGTAAATCATAAGTTCATCATTTCTTGTGGCACCATACGAGCACAGGTATTTTCCTATAATACCTCCACATAGTTTAGACCTCAATGCCATGCACTCTTCTGCCAAATATGCAAGGATGTAATTCTCCTTGGATTTTCACTGTTCTTCTCTCTACTCTCCCATGATAAGTGATGTGATGATCATGTTGATTTTCTACCCTGTTACATTCATCATTGCATCTTGGAAAATACTGGTATGCACTACTGCACTTCTATCCATTCTCCTTGTGCTTTGTCTTGTACCCCTCTCACTGCGGAGGGTCAGAGATTGGGGATATTTTGTTCACTCTTTAGCTCAGACATCTATATTTACTTTCTAGCTATACATTCATTGAATTCTTTCTGTAAAGTCTAATGTCTTGAAAATGATTACTGCATTTTCATGGCTTTGCTACTTGGCATTAGGGAAGAACATAGGTCAGTAACTATAACTTAGGTAAAAGAAGATTGCAATCAGGGGAGTTCCGGGAAGGTGGCGGAGGAGAAGCTGGAATCTGAACAGCGCTCTCGCATAAAAGCAGTTTTAGAGTTCCAGGGAACAGTCCTAAGCCAGAGAATCACACCAAGTGTGCCATCACAGGACAGAGAGTTAGGCAAGAGAGGGGAAGCCAAGGCAAGGAGACACATCTGAGTGTTTGCCAGCAGCCGCCGAGGCGGCAGCAGCAGTCCCAGCGGCGAGCACAGGGCACCATACCTGAGCCACAGAGAGTCCAGGACGAAGGAGGCAGATGCAGTGGGTGAGCAGATTCTACTGAACACCAGCAAGAACCTACAAGGAGCAAACATCTTCATCCTGCAGTTCGCAGACCAGAGACGACCCAGGAACCAAGACTTGGTGTGAGTAGAAGCCGGACGTCTGCACTCCTTCTCAGGGAGCAGAGGAGGGAAGGCTACCCCTCCCCCCTCAGTACCGGAGATCTCCATCTTGGATACCGACAAAGTTCGGAGGAGCTGCTAGCTCCAACTCAGGCCTTGGAATAAAATGCGTCATTTAGCAGGTCACAAGAACTTAACGACGGCGTGACCTGCCAGACTCAGCTCCCTGCAGGAAAAGTCACCCAGCTCAGGCGCCAGGCATAGGAGTGTCTTCCCTCACTGGGTAATCAGAGCTAAAGGCTGCCCCTACATCTAGCAGCCTCGACAATCAATTGAAAAACAGAAACCCTGAGAATGGCTCCATACTGGGCTCTGAGTTTTTCACAAACTAGCCCCAGGGAGAAGCTACTGTTTGTTGAAAGACCTCAACTCTACCCAGAACCTAGCCTCCTCCCTGAATCCCCCTTCTTTTGTGATTCTAAAAGCAGATCACCCTCCCATTAAATTAACCTGGGAGTGGGATCTCAAAATCTTGGGTAAATCAGAGCATTTTTCTGAATGTTCGAACAAACTGACTTAAGAAACCAATCAAGCCACAGGACCTCAAGCAGACCAGAGACTCCAACAAGAAGCTGGTTACAGACACAAGGGAGATACAGGATTTTTCCCACCCCTCCCAAAAAAACAATAAAAAAAAAAAGAACTTTTTTTTTTCCTTCTTCTTTTTCTTTTTCTTTTTTTTTTCTTTTGGTACCTTATATATAAAAAAAAAAAATTTTCTTTTCTAAAACTTTTATTAATCTTTAATTTTTGCCTTTTTGAAAAAAAATTGTTTTCCAGTAACTTTTTTTTTCCTCTTATAATTTTTATTTTACGGATACGTGAATGTGTGTTTTTCTTTCTTTTCTTGCCTTCTTTCTCTTTTTTTTCTTTTTTAATTATCTTTTTGTTTTTTGTTTACCTCTACTGAACTTCTGACCTTTTTTTCTCCCTTTCTTATCCTTTTCACCTTTTCCTCTCTTTTGTTCTTTATGTGACTTAATTCGTGTCCTGCATATCCTCAGATTAACCCATAGTTAACTAGTAGACCCTATCCCCCATTGTGTACACACTTAATCCACAAATTTATTACTCAATTCAAAACCTCTGAGACTTAAATTCCTTAACAGCAGTACTACCTCTTTATACCTATATAATATTTTAAGCATTTTTTTAAGTTTTTCACATCTAATCTATGTCCCTCCCCTTCACTCAATATATTCACGTTCCTCTCTAAATAGATTGTTTTCGATTCTCCATAATATTAATAATTTTTACTTTTCTATTTTTTCTGGTCCCTTTTCATTTCCCTTTCCCTTTCTTCTTTTTCTCTCTCTCTCTACTTGCATCCTACCCAACCTATTTCCTACATTGAGATTATGACATAGTTAACTGTACCTGTGCCTTCCCACATCACTCTATTCCTATTTTTTACCCACATCTCTCCCTAACCCTAATAATTTCTGGTTTTCCAAATTCTACTCTGCGGTTCGAAGCCCATTAACATATAGTTGTTTGATGTTGAATAGATGTATCTGTTGAACTAGATTGTATCTGTAGATTATTGACTGTACAAATTCAGACTTTGGTTGATGGTTGCCTTAAGATAGTGTTCTAGCACAAAACTGGTGCTATTTTCATCTCAAATGGGGAGTGTAAGCCGGAAAACACAAGAAAAATGGCAAATCTGGGGATCTCAATTCCCAATCTTGGTAATCAGGGGACAGAACAGATAATGAATAATCCAGAGGAGAGTTCCCAAATAGCTCTACAAACACTGCTGGCAAACATGATAAATGAAAAGTTTGAAAACATACAAAGGACTCTGTATGAACATGATAGGGAGAGAGAGGAGGCAATCCAAAAGTTTATACAGGAATATAAGCGTGAGGAAGCTACTCAAAAACTGATACAGGACTTGCGTGAGCAGCCTGAGAATACTCAAAGAGAAAGGCAGGAATGGCTTGAACAGGCTGAGAACACTCAAAGAGAATGCACGAATCCCACGAAAGGGAGGAAGCTAATCAAAGAGTAATACAGGAATTGAGAGATCAGGAAGAGAATACACAAAGATCACTAAAGGCATTCATGGAATCCATTAACAAAGAGCTGAAGGAAGTCAGGGAGACCACAAAGGGAATGCTGAATGGAACCCAACAGAAGGAATGGGAGTCCAAAGAAACCATAACCAATCAACTAAGTGATTTAAGAATAAACATTGAACAATAAATGAAGGAAGTAAAGAAATCCATACAAGACCTAAAACAGAGCTTCAACTAAGAATTTGAAGCCATCAAAGCTCACCAATTAGAAGGAAAAGAGATAAAAAAACAAAGTAGAGAGTCTTGACAGCAGGTTAGACCATGCAGAAGATCGAATCTCAGGGGTTGAAGACAGCCTGGATATTATAGAGAAAGCAAATACAAATATCCAAGACAAGTCCAAGAAATATGATAGATCTAATCAACATTTGCAAGAAAACATCAGAAGGCCTAATCTAAGGATAATGGGTGTAGAGGAGCACCTAGAAACAGAAGTTAATGGTCTAGGAAATTTGTTTAGCAGGATCCTAGCAGAGAACTTCCCAAACATACAAAAAGATAGGCCTATTCAGATACAAGAAGCTTTTATAACCCCAAATAGACCAGACTAGAATAGGACATCCCATCATCACATTATAACCCACATAGGATCAAGTCAGAACAAGGAAAAGATCCACAAAGCTGTCAAGGAGAAAACATTAATCACCTATAAAGGGAAACCAATTAGAATCACCTCAGATTTCTCAGCAGAGACAATCAAAGCAAGAAGAGCCTGGAATGATGTATGCCATGCCATAAAAACAAACAACTATCAACCAAGAATACTGTACCCAGCTAAATTCTCCTTCATAACTGAAGGCCAAATAAAAACCTTCCATAGTAAAGAAAAATTGAAACAATACATCTCCACCAAACCAGCCCTACAAAAGTTTCTTAAAGATGTCCTACACATAGAAAACCAACAAGACCAAAATAAAGGCAAAGAAACTGCACCCAAACTGAGAATCCAAGAACCATAGGAAGAACCCAGTTTTTGCAGCCCCCAAGAAGGTGGATAAAATGGCAGAAACTCCCAAATACGTCTCAGTCCTATCTCTTAACGTTAACACACTGAACTCTCCAATTTAGCGAGATAGACTGTCTAGTTGGATTAAAAAACAAGACCCTTCTATATGCTGCCTTCAGGAATCACATCTTGCCCGTAAAAACAAACACATTTTCAATGTTAAAAGCTGCAACAAAATCTACCAAGCAAATGACCCTCATAAACAGGCGGGAGTTGCAATCCTAATATCAGATAAAATAGACTTCAAATTAAAATTCGTGAGAAGACATAAAGAAGGTCGCTAAATACTAATTAAGGGATCTCTCCTTCAGGAGGATATTACAATTCTAAATATCTATTCACCAATTAAAGGAGCACCCAAATTTATCCAAGTAACACTACTTTCCCTCAAATCCCATATAGATCCAAAGACATTAATTGTTGGGGATTTTAACACACCACTCTCCCCACTAGATAGTTCAACTCGGCAAAAACTCAACAGAGAAACTGCAGATCTAAACAGCTGCATAGATCAACTAGACTTAACAGACATCTACCGAACATTTCACCCAGCAGCATCAGAATACACGTTTTTCTCAGCAGCACATGGAACGTTTTCTAAAATTGACCACATTTTAGGCCACAAAGCAAACTTGTCTAAATTCAGAAACATTGAAATTATACCTTGCATTCTCTCTGACCACAAGGGAATAAAATTGGAACTCAAGACCAAAAGCCACCAAAGAATGTCCGGTATCACATGGAGGCTGAACAACACACTGCTGAATCATGAGTCTGTCATGGAAGAGATTAGAAAGGAAATTCAAATGTTCATACTATTCAACAAAAATGAACACACAAATTACCAGCTCCTCTGGGACGCAGCAAAGGCAGTACTCAGAGGCAAGTTTACAGCTCAGAGATCCTACATCAACAAATTGGAGAGATCTGAAATAAACAATTTAATGACACATCTAAACCTCCTTGAAAAAGAGCAGCAAGATAAACCCCAATCCAGTAGGCAGAAAGAAATGATTAAAATTAAATCAGAATTAAATGAATTAGAATCCAAAAAAACTATAGAAAGAATCAACAAAACAAAAAGTTGATTCTTCGAAAAACTTAACAAAATTGACAGACCCTTAGCAAATCTTATCAGAAAAAGAAGAGAACATACCCAAATTAATAAACTCAGAGATGAAAATGGAAAAATCACCACGGAAACAACCAAGATTAAACAACATTAAAGGGAATATTTCTCAAACATTTATGCTAATAAGTATGAGAACTTGACAGAAATGGACCGTTTCCTAGCAAATATTGACATGCCAAAACTAAACCAAGATGAGTTAAAACATCTTAACAGACCCATATCAAGCATTGAAATAGAAACAGCAATAAGAGACCTCCCAGCTAAGAAAAGTCCAGGACCAGATGATTTTACAGCGGAATTTTACAAAGGCTTCAAAGCAGAGCTCACACCAATACTCCTCCAACTCTTCAATGAAATTGAAAGAGAAAGCTCACTACCAAACATATTCTATGAATCCATCATAACCCTCATCCCAAAACCAGGCAGGGACTCATCAAAGAAAGAGAACTATAGACACATTTGTTTGATGAATACTGATGCAAAACTTCTCGACAAAAATTTGGCCAATCGATTTCAACAATTCATCCAAAAAATCATACACCACGATCAAACAGGATTCATTTCAGGGATGCAAAGCTGCTTCAATACACGCAAATCAATTAATATTATTCATCACATCAACAGGAGCAAGAGTAAGAACCACATGGTAATCTCAATAGATGCAGAAAAAGCATTCGACAAGATCCAACACCCCTTCCTGATGAAGGTTTCAGAAAATTTAAGAATCCATTGAACATTCCTCAAAACAATAAAGGCTGTATATGACAAACCTACAGCCAGCATTATAATTAATGTTGAAAAACTAAAGCCGTTTCCTCTTAACTCAGGAACAAGACAAGGATGTCCACTCTCTCCACTTCTCTTCAATCTAGTATTAGAATGCCTAGCTACAGAAATAAGACAAGATGCAGACATAAAGGGTATCCAAATAGGTAAAGAAGAAATAAAACTCTCCCTCTTTGCAGACGACATGATCTTGTATTTAAAGAATCCCATAGACTCCACTCCCAAATAACTCAAGCTGATTCAAAACTTTGGCAAAGTAGC
The DNA here is from genome assembly GCF_019054845.1 of Dipodomys spectabilis. Taxonomy (NCBI): domain Eukaryota; kingdom Metazoa; phylum Chordata; class Mammalia; order Rodentia; family Heteromyidae; genus Dipodomys; species Dipodomys spectabilis. The sequence goes on along the minus strand of NW_024871031.1, from coordinate 863,362 downwards.
AGGTTATAAAATTAACCCCCCAAAATCAATGGCTTTTCTGTATGCCAACAATGAGAAAAGTGTGGCTGAATTTAGGAAAGCAACTCCATTTGTAATAGCCACACAAAAAATAAAATACCTAGGAATTAACATAACCAAAGAAGTGAAGGACCTCTATGATGAAAATTTAAAATCTTGAAAAAGGAAATCAACACAGAACTTAGAAAATGGCAAAACCTTCCATGCTCCTGTATTGGAAATATTAACATCGTGAAAATGGCCATACTTCCCAAGGCTATCTCCAAATTCAATGCCATACTTATCAAAATTCCAACCTCATTCTTCAAGGAAATAGAAGAGGCAATCCAAAAATTCATGTGGAACAATAAAACACCCCGAATAGCAAAAACGCTCCTCAACAGAAAGAACACGGCTGGAGGAATATCAATACCAAATTTCAAACTCTACTATAAAGCCATATTAATCAAAACAGCTTGGTATTTGCCTAAGAACAGACCTCAGGACCAATGGAATAGAATTGAAAACCCAGAAATGAACCTCCAGACCGAAAGCCATCTAATCTTTGATAAGGGAGCTAAAAAAATAGAATGGAAGAAAGACAGGGTCTTCAGTAAATGGTGCTGGCAAAATTGGTTAACTATTTGTAGAAAAATAAAGCTAGATCCTTATATATCACTCTGCACCAGAATCAACTCCAAATGGATCAAAGAACTCGAAGTCAAAGCAGACACTCTGAAAACATTACAGGATGGAATAGTAGAAACCCTATGTCTCCTTGGCGCAGGCCAAAGTTTTCTGAATAGAGACCCAGAAACACAACAGATCAAAGAAAGGTTGGACAAATGGGATTGCATGAAGTTGCAGAGCTTCTGCATGGCAAAGGACATAGCTAGCAAGATCAATAGAAAGCCCGCAGATTGGGAAAAGATCTGCAGTAGCCATATAACAGACAAGGGTCTCATATCTAAAACATACATGGGACTCAAAAAAAATCCCCCAACAACAAATCCTCAAAAAACAACTGCCCAATAAATAAGTGGGCGAAAGACTTAAAGAGAAACTTCTCTGAAGAAGAAAGAAGGATGGCCAATAGACACATGAAAAAATGTTCAACATCCCTAGCCATAAAAGAAATGCAAATCAAAACAACATTGAGATACCACCTCACGCCAGTTAGAATGGCAAAAATCAAGAACTCTAATAACAACAGATGCTGGAGGGGATGTGGACAGAAGGGAACCTTACTTTATTGTTGGTGATAGTGTAAACTTGTTCAACCACTTTGGAAAGTAGTATGGAGGTTCCTCAAAAAACTCCACATAGAGCTCCCCTATGACCCAGCAGTTCCACTTTTGGGCATTTACCCAAATGTTTACAAACAAGACCACACTAAAGCTACCAGCACGACTATGTTTATTGCAGCATTATTTACCATAGCTAAGATATGGAACCAACCCAGATGCCCCTCAGTAGATGAATGGATCAAGAAAATGTGGTATATATACACAATGGAATTCTATGCCTCCATCAGAAAGAATGACATTGCCCCCTTTGTTAGGAAATGGAAAGACTTGGAAAAAATTATATTAAGTGAAGTAAGCCAAGCCCAAAGAAACATATTTGATGTCAGTATAACTTGTGGAGGAGATGGGGAAAAACAAGGCGTTTAAGGATTCAGGTGGACCTGTTGCAACAATGAGAAGTACAAAATGTCATGTCAAAAATGAGCTTTACAATGTCGGTGGGAGTGCGGAGGGTTGGAAGGATTGGGTGGGGGGGAGGGGGTAGGCTGGGAAGGGAGGTAAAGTGTAAACAAATGAGGAGGCTGCAATTCTCAGTAAGAAATGTATGCATTATCCTGCCCATGTAATTGTAACCCCTCTGTACAGTATGTTCACAAATAAAATAAAATAAAATATATAAAAAAAAGAAGATTGCAATCATGCCTCCGTAGATGTTGTTAATTGGATAATGTTTACTTCAAGGTCTGCCTGCCTGCTTCCTTTTCACTGTTTATTTTTCAATGTAGCTTTTTCTTCTGGAAAGTATTTATGGGCCTAGTGAAGATAAATTCCTACTGTAATTAGTCATTAATTTTATTCCAACATCATTTCGCAGATCCTTCTGAGTTTCTTCAGGGTCTGTAGAGTAATGCTTCACATTCTTAGATATGTTTTTTTTTCTTTTTTTTGGGGGGGGGGTCCGGTCGTGGGGCCTGAACTCTGGGCCTGGGAGCTGTCCCTCAGCTCTTCAGCTCAAGGCTAGCACTCTACTACTTGAGCCACAGCGCCACTTCTGGCTTTTTTCTTTTTGTGTATGTGGTTCTGAAGAATCGAACCCAGGGCCTCAGGCATGCAAGGCAAGCGCTCTACCACTGAGCCACCTTCCCAGCCCTTAGATATGTTTTTAACATTGATGCATCCGATGATAAAGACACATTGCTTAAGTCACCATTTTGATGATTGAAAAGAAACCATGCTGCAATCTCACTATATCGTAATTTTCTGGTTTTAAATTCTTTTGGATTAGAATTGATGCTGGAGAATTAACAGTCTGTGTAAAATTTTATATTTTCCTAATTATTTTTAGTATACTTTCCAATATTGTATAAAGTTAGAACATTGCTACTTACTTAGTTTTAGGATTTCTAAAATGGTTAGAGTAAAAGTTGTATTCATTCACAATTTTAAGATAATATTGTCCATTATGACCAAGTGAGATATTTTAAACTTTTTATTTGTGGTCCTTAATAGTGGTGCTTGGAAATCAAGTTCGTGGCTTCATGTGTCTTAGTCTACTGTGTGCCTCTGAGCCTGATTTAACCTATGGTTTTATTTTCAATCAACTGGAATAAAGAAAAATTTCCCTAGGAAGGAATTAACACTTGGTTACTTTCTCCAGTATCTCTCATACACATAAAAGTAATATAATTCTACACTCAAAGAAAATGGTGTTCTTATATTGTATTTATTATTAGTAACTTTTTATTTTTTGTAGCCCCACTCTTCACTAAGTCTTGCCCATTTGCTATCCCTCCTTCCCATAAAACTTGACTAGATCAACTGGAAGCCCACTTCTTGTCAGCCTCCTCCTTAAAAAGATCAACCTAAGTAACTTACCCCCTGGTAGCCCTGCTAAAAACTTTCAAAGGCCTGACTGCAACCAGACTCCTTCCTGAGAGCCCTCCTCTGCTTTAGGGAAATCCCTCTTCTGCTCCACCCCTTCCTGGAATCCCTGCTCTGCACCACCAGAAACCAGACCACATACATATCTCCTTCTGTGTCCCACCTTGCTGCAATAGAACCCCACCTACACCAGGCTCCTCCCTCAAATCCCCACTTCATCCACCAGATGAGGTCCCCCCCTAACTACTCTAGTCCCTCATAGTCGCATTGCTCCCATATCCTAGTACCTCCAAACTCCTCCCTTCACTTTTATACCCCACCACCAACCAGACTTCTCACTCCAACCCCCCCCCCCCACCGGTTTCATCAGAAAATCTGCCCATAACTACCCTACTTGAAAGAGGCCTAACCTCTCAAACACAGCCCTGAACCTATCTCTTCCCACAAAGCCCATCATGCTATACCAAAAACCCTTCACCTTCCTATAACTGCCATGCAGCCCTGCCTTGCTTGGCCAGAAGCTTCTCACACAGCCCATCTCCTGCCTGGAAAGACAGCCCTGCTTCAACACAAGCTGCTCTACCTCCCACATCTACTCTCTCAATGCCCTGCCTTGCTCTCCAGAAAAATCCGCCTCCTATTGCCTCCTCCCTCAATTCCACATCCTACTCCACCAGATACCCTGCCCACAATTATCCTACACCATTTTAGCTTTTCCACTCCTTCTCAGAGCCCCTCCTCCAACTAGCCCCATGGCTCCAAACCTTGCCCTGCTCCTGAAAATCCCACTAGAAAACCCCCACCACACTATGACATTTCTGGACATCCACATTGCTCCACTGGAAGCCACTGTTCCAGTTGGCCTCTTTCTGGAAGCCTAGAAAACCTCCACCAGACTCTCCCATCCCTCGACACCCACATTGCTTCACTGGAAACCACTGCACCAGTCGGCATCCCTTTGGAAGCCTCACTAGACTCAACTGTAAATCCCAGTCCCTCCATAGTTCCTTTTGGAAGATTGTTTTGCCCTGCTGGAAATCCTGTCCATAGTCCATGTCCTGCCTTACAACACTGAAATACCCATCCAACCTTACTCCTCTTTTCGAAGTGGTGACTGGTTACACCAGAAAACTCATCTTAACTAGTTTAGTACACTGGATCTTATCACTGCTCTCACAAAGCCCTGGTCCTGAAAAACGCCTCCATACATTGTGACTACATTGTGCTCTGCTGGAAACCCCACCTCCACCCTAACACACTTCCCGAAGGCCTGACATTCTCCATGAGAAACCCACCCCTTACTAGTCTTTGTCTTCCTAGTACCACCCTGCCCTCTCAAAGCCACACTCTGAAAAGCAACTCCCTCATAGCTCCGAATTCCTGCTCCAGAATCCCTACCTTCTGTCAACCTCTTGCCTCCCTTCCTTGCCCTGCGTTAGGGGAAACCTCACCCTACATATCCCACAAGGGGTCACAGTGTTCCACCAGATCCCCTCCTCTAAGTAATCTCTTCCTTTGTAGCCTTGTTCTTCCTTTTCAAAGCCCTGCCCCAAACAGCCTCCTCCCCAGTGACCCCACCTTCTTCCAATGAAAACCTGTCCACCTGCCAGCCTCCATCCTAAAACCCGCCTACTCCACAAGAGACCCCTCCACTAACAAGTTTAGTCCTTCCTGTTTCCTCCCTGATGTCTCAAATTCCTACACAGATTGGCCTTCGCCCTCAACGCCCTGTCCTGATCCTTCATACAGGCTGTTCCAATACCAACTCCTCCCTTAAAACAGACAGAGCTCCACCAGAAACCCCATAACACCTCATCCATGAAGGTCTCGTCTAGTAACTTTTATTACAAATGTGATTTTGAACATATCTGGGGAAATAATAGTTCCAGCCTCCAGCTGCCCTCAGTCACAGAGAAGGATTTGTGCCTGGTTTTGGGTTTTCAGGTAGTCCTGAAAATGTAAAGTGCTCTTGTCTAAAATTGGATAAAAATCAGGCCAGTTTAATTTCGGGTGAATCACACCCCCAGCCTTCATCCAAGAGAAAGGATTCAAAAGACCAGTTTTTGAAATGTCTTCCTAAATAAGCAAGCCCTGGAAAAATGAAGCTCAACTAAGTTACTTAGATTAAAATAAATACTGTCTTAAATTTTTCTTTCAAAACTTTAAAATGTACATATAACTGATTTTGATTTTTGCGTGCTTAAAAATCTGAGTGTGTTTTGTATGTGTTTGTGAATATTTTCATGATAGAAATTGTCAGCATGCTGTAACAATTGGCTGAGTTTAAGTTTAAAGTTCAAAAGGTTATGAGATTTGATCATTACTAAAAATTTTTTAAAGCATTTTCACATCGTTTGAAACGGCTTTTTAAGGATTCTTTAACTTAAAAATTAGAAAATCTGGTATTTTAGAAGGCATAAGGCTGTTTATACTGTAATCAAGTTATATGGCTTAACAAAAAGGAGAAATTTAGAAGCCAACAGAAGACCTATCTTTAGAAGTGAAGAGTGAGTAGGCAGAAGTGCAGTTCAGCTTGTCATGCATGGTGGAACAGGCCCCAGGAAGAGTCCACACATGGTGAAAGAGGGCCATCTGGCACAAACGCAGTTCAACTAACCCTAAAGAGTCGGATTGGGTGTGTTCCCATTCCACTGGAAGGGCCAAGTGACCCATATTTATTCTGCCCCATTTCCCTGCAGAGAGACACTGGAAACATGATGGTAAAAATGAGTGATGTGAAGATCTAATTAACATTGCTAAAACTACCCCTTGGATGTGTTAAAATTAAAATTAAGAAGGCCTTAAAAAGAGTATTAAAAAGTTTATTTGTATAATGTGGTTTGCTCTCAATGATATTCTGCCATTGGATATGTTATTTTTAAGGCATAAAGGTGTTAACTCTAGCTTTTGGTACAGTGATGGTGATTTTAATTTTTGAATTAAGAAAAAAATGTTATTTGAGCGTAAAAGTTTTCATGTGTATCTGTTTTAAAACAATCAGCCAAAGGAAATGAGTGACACCTAGCCTCGAGAGTTGAAGGGGTTTTTCAACATGCAACTAGAAACTAAAGTATAGAATATTTAAACAGAGATAAATAGGAGGCTTACATATTAGGAATAGATTTCTGTATATAAAGTTTAAAAGTAAAATTGTTCTAATTGTTTAATTGGAGTAACATGGCCTTTTATGAGACTCATTGATCTGAAAATTGGTTCGAATCCAGGCTGGGCAGATAAAGGTCCCTGTGAGAATGTCAACTCTACTCAGCCAGCAGAAGGCAGAATGATCAAGCAGATCTGCTTTAGGATTCAATGTGGCAGAGTGCTAGCCTTGAGTTTTAGAGCTGAGGGACAGCACTCAGGCCCCAAGTTCAAGTCCAGCAACCAACTAAGGGAATTGCCAGTGAGGCATTGTTCACAGAGTGAAGAAGACACTCCTTGGACGAAAATAATGGGCGAGCATCCACAGACCGTAAGCCACTGCTTAGATGGCAGAAATAATGTCAGATCCTTGAGTCATTTGTGCATGGCCCTTCACAAAATAGTCAGAGCCAGGAGGTCATGGGAAGATAGTTTGTAAGCATGCCTAGTGTCTATGACTGTAAGAGACAGGAACTTGTCAGTCATCTGTGATAGTAGTAAAAAGCTATGGTTGTAAAATGTGGAGGATAATTTAAGTCTCAACCCCTGTATGTGCCAAAAGCTCTAATTGGCAGTAACTTTTGAATTGGCACCAGCTACATGAAATTCATCAGCTCAGGAAAAGTTTGTAAACCTGAGAGTGTGTCTCTATTGATATCTGTCTGAAGGCCTGCATAGGTATCTCAGACATTGTTAGGATTACTGGAGATCACGTTCCTAAGCCATCCAAAAAGATCCTTTTGCAAACCCGAAGGCTAAATAAGCTCCACTGCTGTAGCCAGAAAAATGGTCTGTGCATTTGTCAAAAGTTAAAATATTGTTCTTAATGACATCTAACCCTGGTAACCTCATTGTAAAATAAGCTAAGTTTATAGGTTCCTGGCAAGGTAGGATCAACACTCCTGACTCAGCTTGAAGAAGTGACAGAAGATGAATCTTTGCCCATTATCCCCTTTTAAGAACAAGGGAAAATATTCATTTTTTTAAAAATGTGGCAAAATAGACAGAAGGAAAAGGCATGGGAAATAGTAGTACAGGCCTGAGCCCTCTATATCTGCTTAGAAAATCCTAGCCTTATTAAAATAATTATTGTTTAAAAAGTTGTCATCTTGGTAAATTGTCCTGGACTATTATATAAATTGTCTTAAAAACTAGTGGGGTCACAGCCTGCCAAGTGTATACAATGCATCCTTACCTGTCTATGTAGTAATTTGCAGTCCAGCATGAGGTGTGACAGTCCCTTGGAACCACTGAGAGACACTGCTGCTGCTGCTGCACACCCTAATGGGTAAAGTTCAACAACAGCCTGACAGTTACCTGGAGGAAATCTACATCATCACCCAGACCACTTCCACCGTGGTAAAAGTATACTGCACTCCTGCCTGATTCCATCACCTGAAAATGTTTCCCGGTTGAAAGCTGCTACAACTAAGATCTTGTGGGACATTCTCTTGGTAATATGCAGTAACCCCTCTAAACTCCCACAGTAGATATTGGGAATGAGGATATCACTGGCTTGCCTTAGGCACTTCAAGATCACAGCCTAGTTTGGTTCTGATATGGTAATAACTTGCTTCCTTCTGGGTGTGTTTTAAAGATAAAGGAGAGATTTTTTTAATCAATGGAGGTACTATGAGGAATGAGACCCAGCCCTAATATTAGCTTTAAAATCTAGCAAGCTTAGGCTGGGAAGGTAGCTCAGTGGTAGAGCGCTTGCCTTGCATGCCTCAGGCCCTTGGTTCGATTCCTCAGCACCACATAAGCAAAAAGAAAAAAGCCGGAACTGGCGCTGTGCCTCAAGTGGTAGAGCATTAGCCTTGAGCCTTGAGCTGAGGGACAGTGCCCAGACCCAGAGTTGAGGCCCCACAACCGGACCCCCCAAAATAAAAAATCTAGCAAGCTTTTCATCCCACTGGTGCCTTGAGGCTTTCTGAGATAACTTGGTTCCACAAGTCAAAGGAAAAATGGGCAGTTTTAAACTTTCACCACAAAGAAGCTCAAGGAATTGTAAAGAAGAGGAGGATGGTACAGAAAGCCTTAGGAAAGGAACTGGGGGGAAATTGGTATCCTCTGGATAAGAAAGGATTTTAAAAGTAAAGATTGTCTTAAAATGTTTGTAAAGAAGACAAACCTCAGAAAGTTTAAGTATGTAGCAAATGGTATGAGTATGTCTTAAAATTGGAGCTTACGAGTATAGCTGGTATAAAATTAAGTTAGCTGTTATATACAGAGTCAAGATTGTTAGAAGAAAAAGTCAGGGCATTTGGTACTGTTAATATTGTTACTCACTGGAACAATAAAAGACCCCGAATACCAAAAACGCTCCTGAATGGAAAGAACACTGCTGGAGGAATATCAATACCAAACTTCAAACTCTACTATAAAGCCATAGTAATCAAAACAGCTTGGTATTGGCATAAGAACAGACCTCAGGACCAATGGAATAGAATTGAAAACCCAGAAATGAACCCACAGACCTATAGCCATCTAATCTTCGATAAGGGAGCTAAAACAATAGAATGGAAGAAAGACAACCTCTTCAGTAAATGGTGCTGGCAAAATTGGTTAACTACATGTAGAAAACTTAAGCTAGATCCTTATATATCACCCTGCACCAGAATCAACTCCAAATGGATCAAAGACCTTGAACTCAAAGCAGACACTCTGAAAACATTACAGGATGGAATAGGAGAAACCCTGGGTCTCCTTGGCTCAGGCCGAAATTTTCTGAATAGAGACCCAGAAACACAACAAATCAAAGAAAGGTTGGACAAATGGGATTGCATAAAGTTGCAGAGCTTCTGCAGGGCAAATGACATAGCTAGCAAGATCAATAGAAAGCCCACGGATTGGGAGAAGATCTTTACTAGCCATACAACGGACAAGGGTCTCATATCTAAAATATACTTGGAACTCAAAAAATTAAATCCCCCAACAACAAATCCTCAAAGAAACAACTGCCCAATAAATAAGTGGGCGAAAGACTTAAAGAGAAACTTCTCTGAAGAAGAAAGAAGGATGGCCAATAGACACATGAAGAAATGTTCAACATCCCTAGCCATAAAAGAAATGCAAATCAAAACAACATTGAGATATCACCTCACTCCAGTTAGAATGGCAAAAATCAAGAACTCTAACAACAACAGATGCTGGAGGGGATGTGGACAGAAAGGAACCTTACTTCATTGTTGGTGGGAATGTAAACTTGTTCAACCACTTTGGAAAGCAGTATGCAGGTTCCTCAAAAGAGTTCACATAGAGCTCCCCTATGATCCAGCAATCCCACTTTGGGGCATTTACCCTAATGTTTACAAACAAGACCACACTAAAGCTACCAGCACAACTATGTTTATTGCAGCATTATTTACCATAGCTAAGATATGGAACCAACCCAGATGCCCCTCAGTAGATGAATGGATCAAGAAGATGTGGTATATATACACAATGGAATTCTATGCCTCCATCAGAAAGAATGACATTGCCCCATTTGTTAGGAAATGGAAAAACTTGGAAAAAATTAAAGTGAAGTAAGCCATGCCCAAAGAAACGTAGGTCCCATGGTTTCCCTTATTTGTAATATCTAGTATAAGTATGAGTCAAGCGGAAAAGGTCAAATAATTTGATGTCAGGAAAATGAACCCTTAGATGTGTATTTTAATGTTTTTTTTCTTTCATGCGTGTGTTTCTAACACATTTATAAGATTATCTCTTTGTTACTTTGTATGTCCCTCCCCCACAGTATAACCCCTGCTTTCACTATATTTGATGTCAGTATAACTTGTGGAGGAGATGGGGAAAAACCAGTTGTTTAAGGATACAGGTGGACCTGTTGCAACAATGAGAAGTACAAGTTGTCATGTCCAAAACGAGCTTTACAACGTTGTTGCGGGGTGGGGGGTGCGGGGGGGGGAGCGGAAGGAGAAGGATTGGGATTAGGGGGCGAGGGGGGAGGCTGGGAAGGGATGTGAAGGGTAAACAAAGGAGGAGGCTGCAATGCTTGGTAAGAAATGTACGCATTATCCTGCCCATGTAACTGTAACTCCTCTGTACAGTATGTTCACAAATAAAATTAAATTAAATTTAAAAAAAAATATTGTTACTCACAATCGGACCTTGTAGACTGGTGTCCTTTGTAAAAGAGAGGATCAGCACAATCCATCTATTAGTTCTGAGATCCCAATACCAAACTGTAAATATAGAAGACTGTGCCAATTAGGGGAACATGAGTGGTTCTCGATGCTCTAGAAGAGGAGGGAATGAAGAGCCAAAGTAAATTCAACTTGAGATTAACTCCACCATCTTGTGCTAGGCTGCCCTCAGAGTAACCCCAAGAGAGAGAAAAAAAACAAAGGTGGCCACCAACACTGTCCACCCTTAAGAAAGCAGAACAGTTGCCCAAGTGTTCGAGGAACAGAACATACCAACAGTTCATAAAAAGGGCAGTATGTTTAGGGTGGACTCAAATCAATCATGTAACTGCTTGTGTGGAAATTCCCTAAAGTTGTTTGTTCAATACTATAAAAGCTATGCTGATTTTGTGCTTGGGGACTCTTACTGTCACCGATAACCAGTGCGTGGAAGACCAAGCTTGAGCTTGCAAATAAATGACTCTTTTGCTGTTGCATTGGTCGTGGTCTCTGATGGTCCTTTGGGGGTCCCAAGTCCGTACAACAAGGCTTGATATAAAATGTTCCTGCCCAGATATTTGAATGATGACATTTATAGTTTAAATGATTTAGGGTAATTATTAACATCTAACACATGCTGAGGTTTTTTATACCTCTCTTTCACCCTTTCTTTCTTCCTCCCTTTCTTTCTTTTTTCTTTTCCTTTCTTTCTTTTAATTCCTTTATTTCTCCTTTTCTTTCTTTCTGTCTTTCTTTCTTTCTTTCCTTCTTTCTTTCCCTTCCTTCCTTCCTTCCTTCCTTCTGTGCTTCCTTATTTCCTTCCTTCTGTCCTTCCTTCTTTTCTTCCTTATCTCCTTCTTTCCTTCCTTCCTTCCTTCTTCCTTCCTTCCCTCCATCCTTCCTTCCTTCCTACTTTCCTTCCTTATTTCCTTCCTTCCTTCCTTCCCTTCTGTCCTTCTCCTTCTGTGCATTCTTTTCTTTCTCTTTCTTTTCTCTTTCTTTCTTCCCTTTTCTTTCCTCTTTTATGAAATGAGTATGAATTTAGATATTTTGTTTGCTGAACAAGTATTATGCCATTAGAACAATCCTTTTTTAATTTAGTTACTTTGCTCATAGGTTATCACTTTTGCTGAGGACTGAACAGAGGCTAAGTTCCTCACTTATGTCTGCCAAGTAACTGGGATCACAAATGCATTCCAGCTTGCCAGGCTTTAGGATAATATGAGAATCATATTATTTTCCTGGCACCCTGGTTCTGAAGTGAGATCCTCTCAAATTCTACCCCTTTAATTAGCGATGTGAGCTCCAATAGCTTGCCCTCAGTATAGATGATCTAAATGAATGATTGAAGGTAATTTCACTTTAATCTCTTTTTTGCCAGTTCAGGGACAACTATAATTTTATTTCTATACAATTTTTGTGTATATGTGCACATTACTTTTAAAATGTTGTTTTCCCGGGGCTGGGAGGTGGCTCAGTGGTAGAGCGCTTGCCTTGCAATGCATGAGGCCCTGGGTTCGATTTCCCAGCACCACATAAGCAAAAAGAAAAAAGCCGGAAAAAAGTTCAGGCCCTACAACCAGACCCCAAAAAAATGTTGTTTTCCCTCACTTTTTTTCCTTTTTTATTTTTGTTGGTCATGAGGCTTGAACTCCAGGCCTGCGTGCTGTCCCTAAGTTCTTTAGGTCAAGACTAGCACTTTACACTTGAGCCACAGTGCCATTTCCAGTTTTTTGGTGTTTAATTGGAGGCAAGAGTGTCACAGATTTCCTGCAAGGGCTAGCTTTGAACTACCATCTTCAGATCTTAGCTCTTGCATAGCTAGGATTACCGGCATGAAGCACCAGCTCCCAGCTAAAATTTTACTTATTTTAAGTTCTATGATTTAGTTGAGAGAGTAGGATGAGTGTGTAGAAAGGAAATTTTCACGTCATCTCTATAAATAATTTCAGAGTTCCATTTTCATAATATTTATGCATTGATTAATAACAGAAGCTCCCAAAGTAACAGAATGATCCTTCATTTTCTCCTTCCCATAGGTATTATTGGAAGATGAGTGAAATCTAAGTATAAGGCAATATGTACTTGAAGTTATAAAAAATATTTTGATGACACATAAAGAGCAATATTACACAGCATGCTTTTCATTTCATAAAGAAAAGAATGTCATACAAGTATATTTATTGGCAGGCTTTTTCATCTGAAAAAAATATCATAAAAAAGCTGAAGGGGATCAGCAACGATTTCAGTGTGATATAGCACTGGAGACTATAAGACATGAATTTATTCATTAAATGATTATCTAGGAAAGGTATCTGTCCACTAAATTTATTCATTGTATATTTTATTTTATTTACATGTCACTTAATATATAAATACATACAAGTGTGAATATATATTATATATATATATATATTCACACTTGTATATATATATATACACATATATATATATATATATATGTGTATATATATATATATATATATAGCAGCAGTATCTGTCCAGTGAACTGTATGGTTAGCTAACTTCATCATGTCAAGTTCATCTAAAGGATGGACTTCCATAAACCTTAACAACCCTGCAACACCACTGCACATGCAAACATAAGTTTTCACAATTGTAAGCCAGACCTGTGTTTTACCAAAGCTTTTTATATAATGTGTTATTTTTTTCATTTAGGCTTGACACAAAATGTGTTTGCCCTAGAAATAAATGATGGCATTATAACTACAATAAGTTAGTTTAAATCATTACATTGAAAACATATTCACTACGAGTTGTTCTTTCTTTCCTTTTCTTATTTTATCTTTAGGAAATTGATTTCAGTTTTGATGTAGTGTTTGCCAGACAAGTACTCCAACACTGGAGCACTCCACTAATCCTTTCTTGTTTAAGATTATTTACTCATAGAATAGCAATTTTTGCACCCAGCTCCAAAAGCAGGGGCCATGATTTCATTCCAATATACCTACATACCTAGTAGGTTGATATGGGTGATACTTTTCTTCCTAGACTGATTCAGAACTGTGATCCTCTCAAATTTCTAACACTTTAGTTAATAGTGTGTGCTCCAGTTCTGCCTACCTCTAGAAGATATGACAGAAATAAATGATTACAGGTAATTGGAGTGAATCATTGGCTCATAGGTGATTTGATATTAAAATGTAGAGTAAGTTTGGAAGTATAATCACAGTAGTCAGATATTTTGCTAAGTAAATTTTGCTTCATATTAAAAAACATCTCGACCAGAATTCAGGATTATTTTGCTGTCTGTTAACTTGTATGTCATCTGGGAAAATAAGCTTAATATCTTCCATGCGTGGTAAAGATCTTTGAATGGTCTGATGTGCTGGTTCACATCTATAATCATGGTTAGCAATCAGAAGTAAATAGATCACAATTTGAACATAGCCTAACCAAAAATTTAGGAAGTCTCAATCTCAACAAACTAGTGGATAATGTTGAATCACGTCATTAATCTCAACACCACAAGAGGCTAAGTCTCTGCCCAGTACCTGTGTCACTTAGGTAACTGGCTCACTTGGAGGCAGTCACCTCTTCTTATGCAGAAACTGGGCTGAGATTTAGCCAAGAGGAGGGAGGAGTCTCCCCCACCTTCCCAGGGTGGGCCTCCAGAATGCAGTGAATGTGCTTGCTTCCCTCCTCCAAATGGCTTGAGATGCCATGCTTCTGAGTGCTCATTATTTGATTTCAGTGACCTGTGGTAGAGGTGTGAGGTAACAGTAAATTAAATTTCACATTTGCCAATTGAGCTGTTCTTCACAGTTTGTGAGTTCAACTCACAATTGAGAGTATTGAGGTAGGGGAGAGAGGGAGAGTGAGTGAAAGAGAGGAGAAATAGATAGAGAGAGGGAGAGAGAACAGAAAGGAAGGAAGGAAGGAAGGAAGGAAGGAAAGAAGGTAGGAAGGAAGAAAGAAAGAAGGATGAAAGGAAAGAAAAAGACAGAAAGAAAGAAAGAAATGGGGCTGGGAAGGTGGCTCAGTGGTAGAGCGCTTGCCTTGCATGCCAGAGGCCCTGAGTTCAATTCCTCAGCACCACATAAGCAAAAAGAAAAAAGCCGGAAGTGGCGCTGTGGCTCACGTGGTAGAGCGATAGCCTTGAGCTGAAGAGCTGAGGGACAGCGCCCAGGCCCAGGTTTCAGGCCCCATGACCAGACCCAAAAAAAGAAAGAAAGAAAGAAAGAAAGAAAGAAAGAAAGAAAGAAAGAAAGAAAGAAAGAAAGAAAGAAAGAAAGAAAGAAAGAAAGAAAGAAAGAAAGAAAGAAAGAAAGAAAGAAAGAAAGAAAGGAAGGAAGGAAGGAAGGAAAGAAAGAAAGAAAGGAAGGAAGGAAGAAACGAAGGAAGGAAAGAAGGAACAAGGAAAGAAGGAAGAAGGAAAGAAAGAAAGAAAGAAAGAAAGAAAGAAAGAAAGAAAGAAAGAAAGAAAGAAAGAAAGAAAGAAAGAAAGAAAGAAAGAAAGAAAGAAAGAAAGAAAGAAAGAAAAAAGAAAAAAAAGAAAGATAAGGATTGAGAATGAACGGTTTGGAGTCAGGAGTTACATGGCAGAGGTGCTACCTCTATTTGGTATTAGGTCTGCCCTAGCCATGCAGACCCTATGCAGACACTTCCCCTCTTCTTGGCTAAGTTTCCATCCTTTATGTGTTACCTAGGTATCTGCCATGCCTGGAGGCAGACACCTCCCACTCCTGCTAAATCACAACCTGGTCAGCCTCTGGTCACACTTTCCATTTGGCCAGAGGAGATTCCCAGGCCCTGAAGTCACATCCAGTGTGGCCAGAATTTTCCCCCACCAGGCCATATGTCATTCGGGCCTTGGCCTAGATATGTCATGGCCTGAGGTTGGGTCAACCCCCTTTTTTTCACATGCCTCTCCACCATATATGGCATGGGAAGCAGTTCAGTAAATAAACTACTTTACCTGACTGAATACCATGTAGTGTTCTCTTCATTGGTTACCTAATGAAACTTACCTAATTAATATACCTTACACTTCAGAGTTTCTAGTTATGAATTCATGGATATTTTTTGACATATGTGAGATCAGTATCTACAAAACATATGTACTTACTCATCATTTAACAGTATAATTCTGACTGGAATCTTTTTTTCAATTTTTTAATTTTGAAAATAATGTACAGAGAAGTTGCAATTACATTTGTAAGATTATGAGTACATGTCTTATTAAGCATTGGTGCCTCCTCCTTGGTTTCCCCTTTTCATCCCTTCCCATCTTCCAATTCCTCCTCCAAAGTTGTAAAGTTCGTTTTTTGACATAATGTGTTGTACATTTCATTGTCGCTATGGATCCACCTGTATACCTATTTACATCATTTTTTTCCCTTTCTCTTCACAAAGACTACCAACATCTGAATTTTTAATAGCAGCCTAATTAACCTTAAAGTCTATTTTGTTTGCTTTGCTTTGCTTTGTTTTTAGCTTAAAGTAATCAAAGATTTGGTGGGACAATCTGAAAAGATCTCTGCTTTCATATTTTATAAACACCCTGGGCTACAACATGTGTGCTACCAGGTCAGATGATGGGACTTTGAAATACTAGAAAGCAGATGCATGTCATAAGATCCACGGCTTTGGGATTTCTCAGATTCTTTTTTAAATGTAATTGTTACTAAGGTGTGTAGAGTGAGTTTACCGTATCACAGTCCATGTAATGTGTACATTTGCCTTGTAGAAAATGCCATCCTTTCCTGAGCTTTCCCCAAGTTTTTGCTTGTTTTGTTGTTGTTGTTTGTTTTTGTTTTTGTGCCTAACCATCAGCTTCAACTCAGGATTGGTTGCTGCACCTGAGTTTTTGTAATCAAGGCTACTCTACCTCTGGAGTCCCAGCTCCCTATATGGCTTTTTGGTTGTTAATTGGAGAGAAGAGTCACAGATTTTCTCACTCCTGCTGTCTTTGAACTGTGATCATCAGCCTCCTGAGTAGCTAGGATTATAGGCCTGAGTCCCCAGTGTCCAGCTACTAATGTGTTGTTTCATGCTTCCCTGGTTTTGTTACAATTTTCTTCGACTCTTGGCACTAATACTACATATTGCCTGCTCAAATCTGAATTGGTGGAATATGCTTGTATTTTGAGGAAGGCAGGAATAGGAAACTATAGGCCATAGGGACATATAAGCTAAACAAATCATTTGGAACATGGCATAAAGACAAGTAAATTTATTGCCAGTTGACTGTGTCTTGTCTTTACTTTTAATTTTACATGGCCTTTGAATGATGATAGACATATCCAAATGGCAATTGGCAGAAATAAGGTTTGTCATCCTGTTCTAAAAACAAAACAAAAAGCCACCCAAAAATATAACCTATGAGTCCAGCAATTTCCTCGAATTAGAGACCAATATGCCCTAGTTTATGAAAAAAATGTCCTTTATTCAAGTGCTGCTACTTTTTCTAACTACAAATATAATGAAATCTGTAGTAGTCTGTAGAATTGTATACCACAGCTGTCATTTTAATTTACAAGAAATTCCGACTTTAAAATGTTTATTTATTCATTTTTTGACAGTTATGGGGCTTGGAATCAGGGCATGGGCACTGTCCCTGAGACTCTGTGCTCAAGGTTGTTAGCATTCTACCAATTGAGCCACAGAGTCACTTCTATTTTATGAGTTGTTAATTGGAGATAAGAGTCTTATGGGGACTTTTCTTCCTGGGCTGGCTTTGAACTGCGATCCTCAGATCTCAGCCTCATGGCTAGCTGCGATTACAGGCATGAGAGATTGGCACCTGGCTTTAAATACTCATTTTTAAAATGAACTGCTTGTTGCCTCTGGCTCACATATATAATCCTAGCTAGATTTAGGATTACAGTTATAAGAAACAAACACTAGGTAAGATTTTTTCATGATGGTTTTTATTGCCATGTTTTAATATTGTTTGTTTCTTACACTACAATGCTCTTATTTTTATTTTCACATAGGTGGGGATGATAAGTGCTAGCCAGTGTTGAACTTTCTTTTGTTGAGATGGAGGCATGTGCACGGTCTTTCCTAGAATGGCATGGAATTGAAATCCTCCTGCTCTCAGCTCCCCATGGGTCTGGGATGATAGAAGTATTCCATCACGCATAGCCATGGGTTGAGGATCATTTCAGGTAACTCTACACTGGTCTGGAACTGATGTCCCAAATACCTAGCTTTACAGGCAAAAGCATGTTATATTCCATTTCACATTGAATAGCTTATGTATATACTTAGAGAGTACAATGATAACACATTACTTGTTAAATACACAAAATAGTCAATATAATTAGCATTTTTATCTCTTAAAACATTCAAGCTAATGTATTTTGGTAACCTCCTGACTCTGTTAGCTATTTTGGAATATACCATAAACACGAATACATTGACAATGTGAAGAATATTGGAAGTTGATAAAGATAGAGACAAGTTAGAATATGTGTAATAAATATATATTTATCTATTGCTCCTCTGAAGAATATTATCATATATTCAACATGACAACACCACCAAACATTGAAATGACAATAATTTTCCTACAGTGTAGAATTTCCCATTTCATAATCTGCCATCTTCAACTTTTTACATCTTTTTACATTATAAGTATGAATGTTTTCCTGTTTATTGTAATGTTTTGAAATCATTATATGATGGAATTAAAAATTTGTAGAGTCTACTGAAATTATTTCATTTTGTATGGATTTGTGATGCTAAATCATTAATACCATTGTTTCCTGAAATTTATGCTAACAGACTATATCACTAAATTATATTCTAATTACATCTTATTATTTTATTTTTATATTGGGTTCTACTGTTGCTGTTTTATGATATAGAATATTGTGAAGCTAGACTGAAACTTGCAACCCAACTGCCTCCAGTTACACTGTTTTATCACCAGGTTATGGATGCTGATAAATATAACTCTAACTAATCAGGAGTTTGAGACCTGAGATTTAGTTCATACAGGCTGAGCATGAAATTTTAAGAGTCTCTCCTCTCCAGTTCACTACAGAAAGCTTGCAGTGGAACTGTGGCACAATTGGTAGATCACTACAGTCACCAGAAAGATACTCAGCCTTGTCATATAGCCCCTGAATTCAAGACCTAAATCATAGATATGCACAACACACCCTCACACATATACACACACACACACCAACACACATGTACACTCACAGATTCTCTGGCAATGTTGTATCTTAAATTCTTTTCCAGAGATTGGGCAACAGCCCACTCATTTGTGAAGGTTTTTTTCCTGATTATTTTGAAGGAGGAGGATAGTTCATGGGACAAAGAAGACAAGACTTTAGAGAGGAATTCTTTATAAGTGACTAGCTTATAAAAAAGAACAGGAGCACAGTTTTTATATTTAAAGTTTACATTCCTTCAACTATAGTATTTTTCTATAATAATCATTGAATTATGAGAAGACAATACAGCACCTCTTCCCTCCTCCCCTTCCCCTCTGTCATAAAATATGACAAAAGTATAAAAAAATGGATATCTTTGAGGTTTCTGATTGAAAGTCAACATTCTTCTTTGCACACCAGTTGTGATTTTCATCAGGGAGTTGAGGCTTGGCACTTCAGTGGATAGCAGATTACACATTGTGGATGCGGTTGTTGTTTTGGACTCTCATGGATGACAAGGAGGTCTGTGTATAACAAGTCAGATTCAGTGGAGAAACAAATTTCTCCTCCTATCACAGGGAGAATTTTAGAGTAATGTAATTGAGAAATTGTGAGGAGAATCCTGCTTGCAGGAGTCTTTTCCCACCTCCCAACATGCATGTCCTGCCAGAAAAACGCTATAGCCTCAGGATGTGGAGGGTGGGCTCTCATTTTCCTTGTCTGCCCACAGCATGGTTTGTTCCATCTTTCCTATGTGGATGGACTTCTACCATGATGATTTCTATGAGCACAAGTACCATGACACCATGAAAGAACTTACACAGTATGTCAAGCTCAACATGCCATCTTCAGACTTGCTCTTATGCTCACATATTCTTCTGGAGCAGCTGGAGGAACTCATGATCCTTGAGACCAAGGAAAAGAAGAAGAAGTCCTTGTTTATATGCCTCAGATCTGGTGAGTATGGATGGAACCTGAGTCTCTAGGTCTGTGCCTGATTGGCCAAGAGCCCTTAGTACGCCCCAGCTTGGCAAAATGTCCTTTTATAGATATTCTTTGCCAGGTAATATCTGTTCTCCTTTTAAAACAACTTGGAAGTAATCACTCATTAGAAACATCCTACCTTCTCATCAGTGTTCAGTCCAAACTCAAGTTCTACAGCTTCCCCCATTAGATCCTCATGAAAGTTTAGTCACACCTTAACTTCTACAGTTCTAAGACTCCTGAACCTATTTCCATGCTCAGGTTTGCATCACCGTAGAACAACTCTTGCAGAACTCCAGATAAAGAACCCATCAGTGATGTCATCGGAAGCCATCACTAATCTCCAGAAAGCCTGTGAACATAGAGGGCTTTTTTTTTTAACTTGTGGAAAGGCCCAAACAAGTTTTGAGTCTTGTGGACATCTTACTGGTTCTGAACACCACATGTGATGCAAGTACACCTGCACTGCACATACAAGCAAGGAAGAAGACGATCCAGACTGTCTCCTATTGATATTCACAATCCACCTAGATGGGCGCCAAACCATTCAAAAAGACTCTTCTTGGTGTGCAGGGTAAATGTGTGCTAATGGAAAATGATCCCAGTCTATGTTCAGCAAAACAAATAGGAGAGGTCCAAACTCTAGATTCAGTTGAGGAAAGAGAGTCTTTCCTCACAGAATACCCAGACCAATCTGTCCTCTTGCAGGCGATCCAATTTCCAATTAAGAAATTAGAATTTGTCCCTCCCTGGACTCAGGAAGAAAATCCTGTCTTTAGTGATGAAATAAATCCCTTTGAGGACTCAGAGGCAGAATTTCTGCCTGAAGGCAACTTAGAGACCAATCTAGATTTAGAGATTCCATTCCCCCTTCCTGGAAAAAAAACTTTATTTTTCTTTTTGTTCTGATTGTTGTAAAGTGTTAATTCTTTATTAAAATATTTTATTATATATATATATCTTTATTTTATTATATATTATATATTATATATATCTTTATTTTATTATATATATATATATATATCTTTAATAAAATACTTTATTAAAATATCAATGCTTTTGATATATTGTAGATTCATGAATCTTAAATACGTTTCTTTTTAAGCCTACAATCTGAAGCATCATGCATATGTGTGCTGTTGGGGAAAACACAGAATGACAGGGGGCTGTACAAGAGAGCCTACTGTGTATACTGGGAACTGTTAAATGCACAGGGAGCGGCAAAGAAGCCAAGCCATGCCTGGATGGGTTGATAAGGTGGCTAGAAAAGGTCTTGGACAGCAGATAAGATGTCTTAGAAAGCTATTCTGTCAATTGAGACAAATGACACAATACTTATAGTGGTATGTGGGACACTCTTCCAACAGTTAGTTCAAATTTGTATATATTTTCTTTGTGCTTTGGGTAAATATGGAAGAAAAATTTACCTACAATAATATAAAAATCTCCTTATGTTTGATATTTGACAAAATATATAGGAAATATGTATACTGGAAAGTAAAAACTATCATCAATAGAAGAAAGAAGGCTTACATAGATGAACAAACACAAAATCAGGCAGGAAAATAACACAATTAAATCAGATGTATGTAAATACATGTTATATTCTTGATGTTATATATAGTATATTATATAATATATGAAATTGAATATGATTTTTCAAACTACAAAGGCATTTAAATTTTTAGTCTTGAGTAATTATTTCACAAAATATTAGTGTAAAATATTTTGGGGGAAACACAGCCATAATTTGATTATAATTACATGATTATATGAATATATATTTGTGTGTTTCTAGATCTAACACTGATTATAAATAGATGAATAAACATATATATATATATATATATATTTATATATATCTGTCTAAGAAGTGAGTATAATGAAACTGACTACACTATGTATAAAAATGAAGCTATGAGTTGAGTCCATGTGACTCAGGCCTGTAATCCTAGTGATGTGGGAAGCTGGGTTCTGAGGTTTAGTCTCTCTTACCCCAAAGGCCTTAGATTTTCAGAGGAGGCCTGTGTCCTTCAAAGACACACATATGCAGTGGGATCACACTCCCCAAACCCAGAGGAAAGTCAGCCGAAATCAGGACAACCTCTTATGACACTCTACTCAGTTTCTGTACCAAGATTGCCATCTGTAGAACATCCATCAGATAGAAAGTAGGCATTTCCTCCAAAAGGGTCTAAAAAGAGCCTTCTGAACTTTAATCTTTGACTATACTGAATTAAACCTTATTTCCCTTCCCAAGCTGCAAACACATAGAAATATGACAAGGGCTCAAGAGAGATGGACAAAGACTTACAAATACATAAAATTATATACTCTGTTTCAGTAATTCAATGACAAATCACCAAAGCATGTCTTGAATTTTTCTTTTTTTAAAGGAAATAGAAACATACTCTGAGTGTATCAGGAACTGGATGATAGTTTTGTTGTTGAATTGTTGAATGCACTCCTGGGCAAAGGAGACACATATATGGAAGAAATTATGTGGGGGAGAATGTCCTCACACAGCTTCACAAAATAATGGCTATAATTTCTATGATGTCACAGCCACCTTTGCCATAGCAACAAATAGGTGTCAGGCACTCGTTTTGCCCTGAAGTGGACTCAACAACACCAACAGGCATAAAGAATGAAAGGGAATGAGTACTAGCCAGCAGACTTCAGCTTGAAGAGCTGTCCTGACCACAAGTTAGGATAAATCGAGCTGGGGAAGGTTGATCTCCATGTAAGACTCCTGAACACTAAGGATTAGGCACTATTATAGATATTGGAGAAACAGAAGTGAATGTGGATCTCTCCTCAACAATTTCATGCTGAAACGAAAATCAGAAATCATAATGATAATTCCTATAAATCAGAGACATGACATTGGTGATTTTGTAGCAACAACTTCACAGTGAGGATGGGAGGAGACAACGCTGAACAAGAGATAGTTGATATGGGAGCCATCATCCAGGCAATTATCTAGGAGCAGGTACTCCAGGCAATAAGAACAG
Source organism: Dipodomys spectabilis (assembly GCF_019054845.1). Lineage (NCBI taxonomy): Eukaryota > Metazoa > Chordata > Mammalia > Rodentia > Heteromyidae > Dipodomys > Dipodomys spectabilis. Next base: position 840,839 of record NW_024871031.1, on the reverse strand, counting down.
CAAATACATCTCCCATTGATGGGAATGGACCTGACTTGCTTCAGAAAAGGAAAACAGCATTGACATGCTTGCTTGTGAAGTAAGAATGGAAATGTGCAATGAAGAAAAAAGAGGTCAGAAATGAAGATAAGAATAAATTAGATAGATATGGGATACTGCGGATTACAAGAAGAAAAGTTCTGATTTTATTATAAAACTGACATGACCCACTGGAGCCAAAGTGCTAAAATAGCAGTCAGACACATCTGATTCACCGAAAGAATACTTCTAAAATGTGATTCTGTCTGGACTCTGGTGGCTTACAATTCGAATCCCACTTACTCAGGAGGCTGATATCTGAGGGTGAGTTTTAAGGAAGCCCAAAGAGGAAATTTGGTAAGACATGTCCAATTAAACACCAAAAATATGGATATGAAGCTGTGATTCAACTGGAAGATCACTAGCCTTGAGGAAAAAACTGAGAAACAGCACCCAGGCCTTAGGTCCAAATCCCAGGACGTCAAAAACAAAGAAGCCAACAAATAAAATTTGGTGCTCAGTCATTCATCACTTAGCATTCTAGTTCAATGTATTTGGTATGAGTCTTGGAATTTATATCCTTAGCAAATGCTCTCCCAGGATATTTTGCTTCATTACCAACTTTCAAACCCCTGGCAGCACCAATGTCTCCTCCCAGTTAGCATAGCAGTCAGCCATTGGAAATTTGAAGATATATTTTATTAATCATAAGAATTCTGATCATCTTTCCACATACATCAAATGAGTACTAGCCCCATTCCACTGTTCTGAATGTTAATAATCCTCCTTTGAGTTAATAAGCATTAAAGCTTAAAAATTCTAGAGTGGTTATCAAATTAATTCAATAGTCATCATTCTTCTATATAAACATATGTTTATAAAAGGAGAGATTATTTGAAAGTGTGTACATGATACCTTCTATCTCTAATAATCTCAAGAAATAGAGTTTTACAGAAACATCCTGATTGTTTTGCCAAAGGAAGAGATAAGAGATTTAAATAAGAGACCTAACTTCTCAGAAGGAAAATGTTATTGGCTTTAGAACAATTTCATTTGTCTAGAACTGTGGAAATCAGTTTCAGAAATGCCAGAGCCTAAGGGTATTATTCAAATCACATTATCATGAGGTACAAGCAGTCTGTCTATATCAACATTCCAGGGAAAAAAAAATCAATGAAGGAAAAGCAATGCTTCTAAAACAAGCAGGTTGGTCATGGTTCATGCTTGTTATCCTAGCTAGTTAGCAGTCTAATATGAATGGATCCCAGTCAAAGCCTGGCCAGGAGAATCCTTCCTGTCTGCAACCAGCAGACAGGAATCATTAGCTCTGTTCCTGAAGCCCAGATGGACAGCCTCTGACAACAGACATCCAGACACACAATAACATCCCTATTTGAAATATTATCAAATATATTCACATAATATCTTCTGTTTGGGAGATAATATTTAAAAGATATATCAAAGACAGTTCAAAATGGCATTTAAAAAAGGCAGAGTGAAATTAGAAATATGTACTCACTGACTGAAATGCAAGTAACTGCCAGAATGATGTTAATGGGGCTAGAGGCCCATTTGGTAACTTATCCACACAACCATCTTTCCTCACATCTTGTCAGCCTGAACAGTGAGACTTTTGAAATTCAAGGAATGTGTGTGAGCATATAGCTTGTAAAAGTAATAATGAAAAGCTAGGCATTGGAAGCTCAGGCCTGTAAAACTAAGTACTCAGAACTCTGAGATATGAGGAACTCAGTTCAAAGCCAACTGATCAAAAAAGATTCTTACCTCCATTTAAACAGTAAATACAGAAAGATGAGCTGTGCTTCAAATGGTAGAGCATATAAAAGCTAAGCAAGAGTACCTAGGTCCTGAATTCAACCCCAGTACTGCTTCTCATACACAAAATAATCATGATTACACCACAGTATATATGTGCATACATGTTGACAAGGGATGTAGATGAATGGGATGATGACATCAATTACCTCACCTTTAGTCTCAATCTTTCTGTACAGCGTAGCCCAGTCTGTGAAAAGCCATAGGTGAAATCTTTCCTCAAAATCAACAGATACATCCTCATTGCCCTCTGCACATTTATATTATGTATACACACATATAAGGGCTATATTTTCTAACTAATTTTCTTTTTTTATTGTGAAAATGCTGTACAGAGAAATGCATAATCTTACACACATGCTTCAGAATTATGTGCCCTTGTTTAGGTTTCATAGGGAGCACAACATATCCAGCCTCTGGATCATTCTTGTAATCTTAGCGTTCACAAGGATGGGATCTGAGGATCACAGTTTGATGCCAACCCAAGCTAATAAATCCTCAATTTCTTATCTTCAATTAAGTAGAAAAAGCCAGAAGTGGAGATGTGGTTTGAGTGGCACAGTGACAGCACTGAGTAAAGCAATCTAAGGAAGAGCTCCAGACCCTCAGTTCAAGCCTGAGTTCTGGCCCACTAGTACTTCAAATGCCAACCTTCCCCCAACAGGAAACCAAAAATACATCAAAATATTTTGTAACTTGTGAAGCAAAATCCAATGAGGCAACATAGTTACTAGTTTGTTGATGGGTTGGGGGGGAAACCCCAAATTCAACATGTGTTCAAATAACATAAAGAACAAGCAATCAAGTAAAATTTCCCAGTAAAGAAACTTCCTTAGTATTCACTGGGACCCCTGACAAAGATACATTTTTCCATATTTTTTCAAAATTAGTGTTTTTTTTCAGTAAGGTAATTAGTACAATCCTTTGTTGTAAGTTATAGGAGTTATTGGAAGCTCCAAGTGAAGGTACAACAAAAAGCATACAATATTACAAGTTTCTATGCCTCTGTTGAGACATTAGAAACTTGTTATAGTGTGTCCTCTCGGAAACAGAAGGGGGATGCTCAGCCTCACTGGTCATAAAAGAAATGCAAATCAAAACCAAAACCACATTTAGATCCCATTCACCACAGTTAGAATGTCCACTATCAAGAAAACAAATAATAACAAATGCTGGGGTGGATATGCCTAAATGAGAACCCTACCACACTGATGGTAGGAATGTAAGCTGGTTCAACCACTCTGAAGGCAGTATGGAGGTTCCTCAAAAGACTAAACATAGAACTCCCTTAAGATCTAGCAATCCCACTCCTCACAGTTATCCAAATGATCTCAAACTAGGGCACAATAAGCTACCAGAACAACTATGTTCATTGCAGCATTGTTTACCATAGCTAAGATATGGAGCCAACCCAGTTGCCCCTCAATAGATGAATGGATCAAGAAAATATGGTGTATTTACAGAATGTAATTTTATGCTTCTATCAGAAAGAGTGGCGTAGTCCCTTTTGTAAGAAAATGAAAAGACTTGGAAGAAATCATACTAAGTTAATCAAGTCAGGCCCAAAGAAACATGAGCTCTATGATTTCCCTCACTTACAATGAGTAGCAATGGCCTATTACTCCTGAAAGTGGATTATAGTAGCACAGAAGTTATGAATATATACATGACCATACGAAATGATGCTAATTGAAATGAATGCCAATACATAGAAACGCAGGTCTTCTTTTGTTTAGTTGTCAAGCTTGATGTTACCAATGTACTGCAGATAGTTCATTCTTCTTACTTTATGTTATTTTTCTTCTCCTAGGGTTTTATCCATGGCAATTCCCATCTGTGATTCTGGTACCCTGAATTCTGTATATTCTGTTAATGAATCTGGGAAAGTTAAATGGATTTCTTTTTTACTATGTTGCAACTGTCTTTTACATTTCAAGTACTTAACAAAAAGAATGTAAGACAATCACGGCCAGTGGTACACACTTGTAACTCTAGCTGTGATCTGAGGAAAGTGGATTATAGCTAGACCAGTTTAGAATAATCTGTGAAATTTTGATCTCCAATTAACTATTCAAAATCAAGAAGTAAAGGTTGGCTCAAGTAGTACTCGCGGCTACCCTTGAGTTAAAAAACTAAAGGTCAGCTCCCTAAGTTCAAGCTCCATTATTCACACACACACACACACACACACACACACACACAGTTACCCTTGAAAAAAAAAGCTAAAAGTCAACTCCTCGATTTTGAGCCCAAGTATTTACACACACACACACACACACACACACACACACACACCACACACATACACACAAACACATTTTATCTCAAAAATAGCCAGTGACCAGGAAACAAACAAGATGATATTTTTCTTTGTTTTCTTTCATTTTTGTCATGTTTATTCATTTATCTCTCTTTGAGAAGTTAAAGGGGTCATTTTAAAAGAGAGACATGAACATGTTCAACAGTGGTATTCAATTGGTACTATATTGAAAAGACTTATGCAACTTGTTTGTGGGGAAAGACGGGAAAATGAAGAGATGAAGGGAAAGGGTAACATAATCCAAAAAAAAAAATGCACTCAGGGAAGTAGAGCTGTGGCTCAATATGAGTGCTATTCCTTCAGCAAAAGATCTCAGAGACAGTGCTCAGGCCTTGGTTCAAGACTGATTACTGACTGAAACAAAAACATATACAAAGGAAATGTAGTCATTACCACACGTATGAAACTATCTCCTCTACAGTAAAATAATGATAAGAAGAAGGAGAAGAAGAAGGAGGAGGAGGAGGAGGGAGGAGGAGGAGGAGGAGGAGGAGGAGGAGAGGAGGAGGAGGAGGAGGAGGAGGAGGAAGAGGAGGAGGAGGAGGAGAAGGAGGAGGTGGAAGTTAATAAAACCAAACCAGTGAGAGAGAAAAATTGAGAGAGCAAGGGAAGGGGTGATATTTCAAAAAAGAAATATATCCATACCTGACTTATATGACTATAAACTCTGTGTACACATATTTGTAATTATAATACAAAGAAAAAAACAGAAATATAGTTCTGGAGGCATAACTCAAATGGAAGATCTGACTAATAAGTATGTGATACCAAGTTCAAAACCCATTATCAATTTCCCCTTCAAAAATGGCTCTTCTCATCATGTGTGCTTTCCCTAGCTTATGAAAAGGGGTGCAAACAGTTAAAGAGAGAGCAAAATAAGCTATCTGACACAGAACTGTGCTTTTAAAGAGCAGTACTTGCTAGAACACGTGTTGACTATAACAGATGATGACTCCATGTTTTCTGAAATAAATAGACCTAGTCGAACTTGAATACAGGCTCCACTGTATACGAGATAAGGACTCAAAATTAACTAAACTCTCTGGGGCTCAAAGTCTTCATAGTTAAAGTGAGCATAACAATACAAATCTCACATTATGAGATCTGGATGTCATCAAACCTGGAGTGGGTTTTATCTTAGGTGTGTGTGAAACACTCAAAAGCTGCTGGAAGGAGTATAAACTGGCCTGATGTTTACTATATTACTTAACAGTAAAACAGCAACTATACAGACTCATGGCTGTTTTCTCATGCTGAGAAAAGAGGATCAAGGTTCTAAGCCAGAACAGGAAAATGGATCAGACTCATCTCCATTGACAGCTAAAAAAGCTTGAGGTGGAGTTTGGTTCAAGTTGTAGAAAGCAAAAATCTCAGGAACAGTGTCCAGGCCCTGAGTTCAAACCCTAGGACCAGCACAAGCACACACGCACACCACACACACACACACACACACACACACACACACACACACACACCACAAAAACACATACACAAACACACACAATTTTGTATGTTCCTATCACCCCACTTAACAATACTTTCCCACTTCCAAGCTCACAAGTTGTTGTTGTTTTGTTTTGTTTTCAAAGGGACTTGCTGTGTAGCTCAGGTTGCTCTTAAGCTTACAATCCTCCTGGGTGCTGTGATTACAGGCATGTCTACCATAATTGGCTTCACTCAGTAACTCTATAATATTTTTTGCAAGAAATTCATTCATACTCATGAAGATATGTGGCTTAAAGTTGTTCATATTAATATTCTAATGTACAAAATGTAAATAATATAGCTGGACATGGTACTATACTACCACATGGTAATGCCAGACAGAAGTAGGAGTTGCGGAAAGCCAGACTTACACTGCAGAATCTTGTCTCCAAGGAAAGAAATTCTGTAAATATAAATCTATTCTGAGACATACAATATGTTAAATTTATATAATGAAAAAAATAGATTATTTTTAATGGAAATAAAATCTTGGCAGAAAATTTGAAAACATGTATATGTATATATATTTAAATTTGGAGAAATAAAATTTCAAGTGGTATTATCTGTATTTTTCAGTCTGTCACCTACCGATTTACTGACACATTGATTTCTGTTTAGTCTTCACAAAACACTGTTCTCTCACATAAGTACAAAAAAACTGCAAAACAAAAAGTACAAAAAGTGCATTATCATAAATGCAAATGTAGTTTATTCCCTACCATAATAATTTGGAGAAAACATGCATTAAGTTAATGGCATTGAATACTGCTCAAGAAGGGGAGTCAAAGAGAATGTAGATTATGTGTTTGTGTGTGTGTGTTTGTTCCATGAGTAAATAATGGAGTCAGAAGTAGACCTAATATTCCTGTTTAGTCTTTTTGCTCAAAGCTGACACTCTACAATGAGAGCTACATCTCCACTTCTGGATTTTGGTTTCTCAATTGGAGAAATATCTCAGATTTTTCTGCATAGGCTGCTTTAAACCAGGATCCTCTGATTTTTACCTCTAAAGTAGCCAGGTTTTAAAATATGAGCCATAGGTGGACAGCAACTACATTAATATTTTTTGCATGTTTGAATGAATTTTAGAGTAAGACATATATGTTACTTTTGAGAATGTAGGAAAATAGTAATTAATATTTAAGAGATCATAAAACATACAAACCTGAACATAGAATTTAGCTGAGAATAGAATGGAATAAATCAAAATTACCTATGATAGTTTTCAGTCTGTGCACAGAAATGATTGCATTGTTGGAGTCCAAGGCCATCATATAGCTTAGCCCCAGCTGGCTGCTATGCTCATGAGGCCAGCTAGTGATATTCACAAGAATGTGATGTTGTTGGATGGCAGGGATCAGCTTCAAGTTCAGAGATCAATACCTATTGATCTCAAACCCTGATATTTTGAAATACATTGTACTTCCATTATCACAGCTTTTCCTGAATTCCTAGAACCTAAAAAAAGTTTCAGCTTTACTTAGTATTTAACATTTCTTTTTTTCTCTCTCTTTTTGTCGTTCGTGGGGCTTGCACTCTGGGCCAGGGCATGATCCCTGAGTTCTTTAGCTCACAGCACCACTTTTGTGTTTTATGGTGGTTAATTTGAGATAAAAGTCGGATGAAATTTCCTGCCTGGGCTACCTTTGAACTGCGATCCTCAAAAGCAGCTTCCTGAGTACCTTGGATAATAGACACGAGCCACTAGTTTAACCCATTTCTTACTCTATCCTCAAACCTGGTTAACCAGAAACCTAATCCAAATCACATTCTGATTTAACACCAAATGGCTAATGTAAGGAAAATTGTCTAGATTCTATTCAATCGTACATTTTTTTGGCTTCTACTTCTTATTGGAAAACTAAAATTTACCTTAAAGCTTATCCTTCCCTAAACCTAACCGGAACAAAAATGTACCTCACACTTTAAACCAAATTTTATCTGAATGTTTAAAGTAACACAGACTGGTTTCATTCATTCTTGCCATTCATTCCTCTTAAAATAAGTGGCAGTTTTACACAATGTCTGACATGTTTTTCTCATCCTAATCCGCTCTAACTGGCACACCTTGCCTAATCCTAAGCATACATATAACTGAATCATCATGTTAATAACAAGCCACTTTTTCATATTTATCCCAACTCTTGCTCAGCGTGGAGGTCTAAATTTTACTTGCATTTTGAACATAAATTTTAAGTGTTTTTCTATTTCTTGTCAGGTTTTATTGTTCATTAATTTTTAAAAATTTTATTTTGTTGAAAAGATGCTTTAAAGAGGGATTAGTTACATGTGTAAGGTAAGGAGTACGTTTCTTGTTGAGCATTGTTACCCACTTCTTTCTTGTTCTCCCATTATTCCATCCCTCCCCACTTCCCTTACCCCTCCCTCCCCTGGTGTAAACTTTATTTTCAACATAGTGTCATGTGAGTATCATTGTTGCAATGGGTCATCCTGTGATGAACCTAAATTTTCTATTTCTCTAATCCTAATTCTAATTCTGTTTGGCATCCTAACCATAACCATAATAATAATGATAGCTCAATTCAAAAGTTAACAAAAAATATTTGGGTTTTTATTCATCCTATTAATTCAATGTATATCTTGAATTAACTTGCAGTTTAGCTTAAATCTTCCAAATTAGTTTATATGCGCATATATAAAGTTGTAATTTTATGTGAAAAACAGAATACCTTTGGAGGAAGGAGTAATGAGAAGGATATAGAGGGAGTATAATCAAATATGTTAAATATATTATGGAATTGTCACTTCTGACAATTAATATCTATTAACACAATAACTAAAAATTAATAAAGAACACACTGCCTTCTAGAGTTCTTTAAGAGAGCCATAATCTGTCTTCTGAAAAAAAAACAACAACAAACTCGTGTTAGATAAACTTTGTCCATGCATAATTTATATTGTTTGCCAATTAGTTAACTTAATGAATAAAAATTTATCGAATAAAATTCCTTGACAAAATATATAAAACACTTACTTAGCAATTGTTTGAGAAAAAGTTTTTGTCATGAGTTTTAAGAAATGGAATTGCTATTTCCCTACAAAGCAATGAATTAAGTTTACTAATCTAGTATTTGTAGTAAGTTTAGAGAACATAATTGGCATGAAAAACAACTAAATATACATCTTGTTTCTTGAATGAGTGATATTTTAAACATTGTCTTTTATTCAAATAAATACCTAAGTTTACATTTCAAAATAAGTGCAATTTTATCTCCTTTCAGAATAAGTACTTACCCTGCAATTAAATGTACTAGCATATTCAGGTATTTAAAAGCTAAATTTTCTATGTTTGTTATGTAGCTCTACATATTCAGAATGACATGATTTTTTTATTCATAAATGTCTAACCTCAGATTTTTGCTTCATCAATATAAATTTTCTCATGAGGTTGTAGTGAGGGCTACAGTAACCAGAATGATCTAAACCATTTCCTGAATTCTAAATTTTAAATAAAATCATTTTTAAGCTTTGATAATATCATTTATAGTCTCTTCAGAGAAATTAAGCTAAAACAAATGATACTTTTTAAACATTTCACTCACATTTTAAAGAATATTAACATAGGTCAAAAAGAGACTAATTACTTCAGACTCATCATATTTAGTGATCTTAGTGTGAAGAATGTAGAGAGTAGAAGGTCCTTATACTCAATAAATAGTATTGGCTAAATTAAATCATATATCTGGATTTCTTAATTGGAGGTTAATCACATAGAGACAGGAAAATAATAAAAAATTTACTTTGGTTTCAACAGAAAAAGATATTTGTGCATGTACCACAGTTGCTTTATTAGTTTGTAGTTGAACACTGGACTTCGATTTATATCTTGGCTGTTGTTGTGAATAATGTGAATAACAATGAACTACAGATATATTTATGAGTTACCCAGAGAGAAATATTCACATGATTGGTGGGTCAGATGATATTTCAACTTAGGATTTCTTTTTTTTTTTGGGGGGGGGGTCCGGTAGTGGAGCCTGAACTCTGGGCCTGGGCGCTTTCCCTCAGCTCTTCAGCCCAAGGCTAGCGCTCTACCACTTGAGCCACAGCGCCACTTCCCCCTTTTTCCTTTTTGCTTATGTGGTGCTGAGGGATCAAACCCAGGGCCTCGAGCATGCAAGGCAAGCGCTCTACCACTGAGCCACCTTCCCAGCCCAGGATTTCTTTAGAAAACTGCATACTACTTTCTACAATGAGAACACTAACCTGTATTTTGACTAAGAGTATAGAAAATTTCCTTTTCTCCACAGTGTCGCCAGCCAACATTATTACCTTTTGAGTTTTTTTAAAGGGTAGGTTTTTACTGTGTGCAGTACCCAAGACTGGCCTTATACTCAAGTCCTTTTACTCCAACCTCCAAACACTTGGAATTACCAGCCTTTACCACCACACCTGGGTCCTTGGATATTTTTGATAAGAGTTATAATAGTTACACAGTAGTATTATAGTAATTTTGAATTGCATTTCTCTAATGACTTCTGCTCACAAAGCATTCAGCCAACATAGACGTTTTATTAAATACAAATTTGTAAATCCACAGGAGATTTTCAGGGCTTTTTGGAAAACATGTCTATTCAGAATTTTTGTCCATTTTTAATCAAGTTTCTTGTTAATCTCATCTTTAATCTCTCTATAGCAAATCAATAATTAATTCAAGGTAGTAGAAAGGAAAAAATTAAGCAGCTCCTAACATTTAAAATTTTTTTAATAACATGATATTGCTTAAATCATTTTCTGTTGAGGCTTGAGACTATATAACTCAATTTAGTTAGACCTTTTACAAGACTATATATAATTTATTTATTTTACTTTGTTCTTTCCAAAGGCTGCATGACTAATTTCACTTGGTTTCTTTCAGTTTCATGTAGTTCAGATTTCAAAATGAAGAATAAATGGAAGGAAGCAAACAAAAAATATATTTCCCCTCATCTGATGATGCCTCTACAAGAATGAGGAAAGTGTTGATCCTTCTAAGGACCTAGGATAGAATATCAAAAAGACAATTTATTTTTCCAGGTCTTCCTTACCTTTGCGATGTAACTTAAATGATGTAAAACACAATATACTGCTCAGATACTTTTATGTTCTATCAGTTTTGCACATTTTCATATGGATTTCACCTCTGTCTACAACATTTCTTCATCATTCTGACCCTGATACTTTTACACTATCACGACATAAGATAACCAGTTTGTTTTACAGCATGAGAAGTTATCCATCTGGCTTCCTTGGAAGCAGAGCATGGTCAATAGATATTACTTCTGGTTGCTCACACTACATGTAATGGTTTTTGTACTACTTATCATATTCTATTTGGTATTTAAAAAAGAATGCTGGCTAAACTCAAAGCTCATTCATAGGTTTATGTTAAGTGTTTCACAAGTCTTATTCTCTTAATTCTTAAGATAACATTCGCTATAATGCTGATGTTATTACCATTGTAGTGTTGGGAAAAATTGTAGTTAAAGACACTAAGTGCATGGCCCAAAGACACACACAGTGAGGAAGGAAATGAGTCAAAGTTTCCAAAAGTCTTTCAGTAATACCAAAAAGGTGGGTAAAATCTCTCCATTCTCTTACACTCTCAATTCAATATTCATTTTGTCCAAGAAATAATAGCATAGCAAATATTGCCCTTGGTGATTGTTTTCTATCACATTTTGTCTTCAACACAGAATGTGTTGGTGACATTGGGTTATCATACACAGAGCTGAGCTTACAAATTGAAGTCCGAAGACAGCCAAATTTCTTCTGTCACACAGTTCCAGTTTCATTTTTAAAAAGTACTACAACTTTTAAATATCATCACTTACTATCTTTTAACAATCCCCAAACTGACATATACTCACTTCAAAAGGCTTTCAAATTAGGAGATCATAAAACAGGCCCCCATGAAGTAAATTTTCTTTTATTTTTTAAAATTGTTCTAAAAGCCTTGTGCTGGCTGGTCACACCTATAATCCTATCTACTCTGAATATTTGCTCTGGAGTCTGATTTCTGTGGATAACACTTGGGAGCCAATCAGGGCCAAAAAAAAAAACTTCATGAAATTATTTTTCAAAATGTTTAATGAACTAGCAAAGAGCCAGGAATTGAGATGTAGCTTATATAGTAGCTCACCAATCTAGATAGGAAAGGCCTAGCAAGACCTTGAAGCCCTGATTTTAAACTCTGAGCACGCCAATATACATTTATGGCGTGTGTTCACATGCTCACACGTGTTTCCTTGAGCGCTGCCTTACTCACACACACACACATTTATTCAAATTACCGTCATATCAGTGTTCTGCATTAATTTCTTTGTTAACGATATTATATGGGTAAAATACAGGAAATAAACTCTTCCATCTCAGAACATTTTTATATGTTTTTTATTGTAATAATACTGTGCACAGGGGTCACATTTACAAGGACAAGGAAACTAGTACATTTCCTAACAAGCATTGTTACCTCCTCCTTTATATTTCCCATACCATCCCTTCCCTCCCACCTCCACAAGTATACTCCCCTCCCTCTTCCTTCCTCCGCCTAAATTGTAAAGTTCATTTTTCAACATAGTGTCTTGTGCATCTCATTGTTACAATGGGTCAACCTGTATCCCTATTTGAGCATTTTTTCCCTTCCCCTCCCCAAATTAGAGAAGCATACATACAAGATGTAAGTGCACCAACTTCAAATACAGAGAAAACAGGGGTTTTATCGTGGGGAGAAACATACAAAAAAACAAAAAATTGACATCACACATTATAAGTACCTGAGAAACAATAGCAAGAAACAAAAAACCACTTGTGTCCCTATTTTGGGGTTCAATTTCTTTAACATCATTTTATCTGGTTATATGCACATATCTTTTGAACTTTTCTGCTTATCCCAGACATACATTTGTTATTGAAAATAAGGGAAATCATGGGACCTATGTTTCTTTGGACTTGGCTTACTTCAGTCAATAAATTTTTTTCCAAGTCTTTCCATTTCCTAACAAATTGGGCGATGTCATTCTTTCTGATGGAGGCATAGAATTCCATTGTGTAAATATACCATATTTTCTTGATCCATTCATCTAATGGGGGCATTTCTTTTGGATTCATATCTTAGCTATCATAAATAATATTGCAATCAACATAGTTGTGCTGGTAGTTTTAGTATGGTCTTGTTTATGATCATTTGGGTAAATCCCCAAAAGTGGGATTACTGTGTCATACGGGAGTTTTATGTAGAGTCTTTTGAGGAACCTCCATACTGCTTTCCAAAGTATTTGAACAAGTTTACACTCCCACCAAGAATGCAGTACGATTCCCTTGTGACCACACAACTTTCAGCATCTGTTGTTGTAAAAATATGGAATGCTACACAAATTTTCATGACATACTTGTGCAGGGGGCATGCTAATCTTCTCTGTATTATTCCAATGTTAGTGTATGTGATGCTAAATTGAGCACAGAACATTTTTTATATAGAAAGTATAATTTTTATTGATTTTATTAAACTAGACAATTCAACAAAATTAAGTTCAAAAGAATTGTTGTGAAATTTTAGAATCATATATTTCTTACATAAGCACACATTTAGGAATAAAATCAAGATAGACATGCCAAAAACAAAATAATTCCAGATATTTGTAGTTCAAGAGATGTGTAGGAGGAGGAATTCAATTATTCTATACAAGGCACCTGTCAAAATGAACATTGCAGCAAGTGTTTAGGTTTGTTAAAAGTTTTAAGGTTTTAAATATGCTTAATCTTGGGATTTTGCTTATATATGCCCAAAATAGGACCGTTTGGCAGGTATAAAACTTTTCTATAAAGTATTTAATATTTATGGTAACAGACATTAAGTACTAAGTATGTACATTTCAGAGTTTATGGAAACTTTATTAATGAGAAGTTGCAAAGTCTTTGTGTAAAGAAGCAGAGTGAAGAGTTAAAACTTTAACTATACAGTTTCTGTTAAAACTTTAGGGATTCCTTACTTTATTTGATAGCAAGGAATAAATGATGATATAAGCCATAATGTACGCATGTATGTTACTATTCACACACATACATATACACACGTATACATGCACACATGGAGAAAGACACATAATTACAGCCAACACAAGTTTCAACAGTTGTTGAATATGCCTTAAACTGAATACTAGAAACAATATATGTCGAAGATGTATTTGTCTCTAAGAGTTCATTTACCACTCCTCTTATCTCTTAAAACTGGTAGTTTTAGAGAGATTTGACTTACAAAATGCAGTACAAGTGATAGCAAGTCACTTGGAAACCTCAGTAAGTATGTCATATGGTGTCTCCCTGCTCCTCAAGGATTGCTTACTCTTGTAGACACTTTCAACCACCAATTTAGCCGGAGAATACCCTGGTAAAGAGTAAAGTTATAAGGCTTTAAATGGCATCCTTACTTGAGCTCTTTTTCCAACAACCAGCATGAATTTGTAGGCAGATGAGTGAGTCCTCAAAAAATTGGACTCTACATATATATTTAACTGACCCATGTGAAAATTCCTATGTGAGAAATGCTGACTGAGGTCTTGCTGATTTCCTGGCCAAGAAAATAAGAAAAAAAGAAAGTATTTTTAATGTTTTAAAGTTTGAGAATAATTTGTAACCTGTCAATAAATGTGTAGAACACAATTATACCAACTGACAAAAAAAAATGATGGCATTTCATTTATGTGCTCTTGGATTTGGCCAGTGATTTTAGAGGTGTCTACACAAGTAGAATCAGCATAAATCAAGCCAGCATTTCTTCATTTATGATATAAGGAAAGGTTACTGGTTGACACATTGTAACCATGAAATATACAAGACACATTACCAGAGGATGGGTGAATGGGGGAGGTGGGGAGGTGTGAAGGGAAGGGATGGTAGGGGAAAAACAAAGGGGAGGGTAACAATGCTCAATAAGAAATGTACTCATTACCTTACTTATGTAACTGTAACCCCTCTGTACAGTATTTATAATAAAAATATATATTAAAACATACAAGGAAAACTTCTGTACTTATATGAAGTTGTATTTGTCACTCAATATAAGTAAGGTATTGGTTTTAGGACCACAGGCTTATTACTTTGGATACTCTAAATCTCTACATGAACACAGTATATTATTTACATTAGAATCTGCCCACCAGCTAGTGCAGTATAATTGCTGTGAGAATTTTTATTACATTCTATATTTGTAATGAAAACTAAAAGTATATGTATGCACTATCAACAGATACAGATAAATTTTGTATGCAGTTTGAGGATGGAATTGGAGAGCAATTTCGAAAAGCACAAATTTCATCAAAAAGACCAGGTTGCAAATTGTAACAAGGAGCTAATCCAGCATCATTGAATAGTATGGAACTCCAAGGAGAAGTACTTGAATTGAGACAATATAAGAAAGTGTAACAACCCAAGGACTTTTTAAAATGCAGCTGCTAGAATTCTCATGTAGAGCTTTCATAACAGTTTGTGAAGCACAAATCAGAACCTCACTGAAGTGTAGATGGTTTTCTCTCAACTTTCTGTCATGATCAGTCATTATCAATCAACATATAGCTAATCTTGAATAATCCTCTAATAAAATGTTGATGGAGTGTTTATATGCAGAAAACCTCGGAAGGCTAACTTTTTCCAATTAGGACAGTCTGTATTTTATGATCCAGCCGAGAGAAAACTAGGTAAGCATCCATTTACAACCTTCTGAATAATTCTGATTCTGCCCACATCACTTATCTATCCATACCTGTGCCCGACTGAAACGATTTTAAAATAATTTATCATTTAAAATTTAAATTTATGCTTCAGGGAAGATATCGAAGGAGAAGCTGGAAGCTAAACAAGCTCTCACATAGAAAACAGCTTTAGTGCTCCAGTGAAAAGTCCTAAGCTGGAGAATCACACCAAGTGTGCCAGCACAGTACAGAGAGAGGCCAGAGAGGGAAAAACTGGGCAAGGAGACAAATCTGAGCACTTGCCAGCAGCTGTGGTTGCAGCTGTGGCGGGGGCGGTTGCGGCTGTAGGCGCCATACCTGCAACACAGAGAGTCTACGACAAAGGCGCCAGATGCAGCAGGTGAGAGGATTCTACTCAACACCAGCAAGAACTGACAAGGAGCAGACATCTTCATCCTTCAGATCACAGACCAGAGATCACCCAGGAACCAGACTCCTGTGTGAGTAGAAGCATGATTTCCTCACTCCTTCTCAGGGAGCAGAGAAGGGAAGGCCACCCTTCCCTGCCCACTACCGGAGATCTCCATCTCTGATACTGGCAAAGGCCTCGCTGAGCAGCTAGCTCCAACTCAGTCTTTGGATGAAAACAAAAAGTAATTTAGCAGGTCACAGGAACCTAGCCTGACCTGCCAGGCTCAGCTCTATGCAGGGAAAATTCATCCAGCCCTTGCCTGGGCCAGCCCCAGGAGTGGCTTTCTTCACTGGGTAAACAGAGCAAGGGGCTGCCCCTCCCTACAGCAGCCTAGACAATCAATTGAAATTCAGTAACAATAAACCCTGAGAATGGCTCCTGGCTGGGCTCTTTGACTGCTTCAGAAGCTAGCCCCTCAGGGAAAAGCTACTGTTTGTTGAAAGGCCTCAACTCTACCAAGAACCTAGCCCCATTACAGCATCTCTAAACTAGAAGAAACAGCCATCACCCTGTTTTGTGATAATCAAAGCAGATCTCCCTCCCATTGAACTAACCTGGGAAGAGGATGACAAAATCCTGGGTAAATCAAAGCATTTTCCTGCCTCCTCAAACAAACTGACTTAAGAAAACAACCAAGCTACAGGAAAATCAAACACCACAAGCAGACCAGAGACTCCAACAAGAGACTGGTTATGGACACAAGGGAGATGCAGGACCTTCCCATCTCACCCCCAAAATGCAAATAACTCTTTTTTGTTACCTTTTATTAAAATTTTTTAACATTTAAAATTTTTAACTTTAAAAAATTGTTTTCTATTAACTTTTTTTTCTTCCTCTTATAATTTTTATTTTAGGGGTATATGTTTGTGTGTGTGCTTTTTTTCCATTTTTGTTTAGCTCTACTGATCTTTTGATCCTTTTTTCTTTTCTGTCTCATTCTTTTCACTTTTTCTTCTCTTTCCTTCTTCTTTGCATGATTTAATCGCTTTTCTGATCATTATCAGATATACCTGTAGTCGATTATTAGACCTTATCCCCCATTGTATACACACTTAATCCCGAAATTTATTACTGAATTCAAAACCTCTTAGACTTAAATTCCTTAATAGCCGTACTACCTCTATATACCTATATAAAATTTTAAGCATTTTAATTTTTTTAATTTTTCACGTCTCCTTTCTATCCCTTCCGTTCTCTTATCCTATTCCAGTCCTTCTCTGAATATTACGTTTTTAATTTGCATAATTTAAGTGTTTCATTTTTTAATTTTTAATTTTTGTTTTACAATTTTTTCTTGTCTTTTTTTCTCTTTCTTTTTCCCCCAGTCTCTACTATCATTCTATCCAACCTATTTCCTGCTTTGACATTAGGACTAAGTTAGCTCTCCCTCTACCTTTCCACATCCTTCTATTCTTATTTATACCCACATCTCTCGCTAAAACTAATAACTTCTGGTTTGCCAAATTCTTCTTTGTGGTTCATAGACTATTAATACATAGTTGTTTGATGTTGAAAAATATATCTGTTGAACTTGATTTTATCTCAGTCTTTTGACTATGCAAATATAGACTGTGTTGATGCTTGCCTGAAGATAGTTTTCTAGCACAAACTGGTGTTACTTTCATCCCAAATGGGCAGCATAAGCTGGAAAAAACACAAGAAAAATGGCACGTCCGGGTATCTCAACTCCAACTCATGATAATCAGTGGAGAGAACAGATAATGAATAATCCAGAGGAGAGCTCCCCCAAAGCTCTATAAACACTAATGGTAAACATGGTAAAAAGATTGAAAACCTGCAAAGGACTCTGTGTGAGCATGAGAGGGAGAGAGATGAGGCAAACGAAAGATCAAAACAGGAAGCTCAAGGCGTGAGGAATCTACTCAAAGATAGATAAAGGAATTGCATGTGCAACTTGAGAACACTCAAAGGAATTGTGTGAGCAAGCTGTGATCAGTCAAAGAGAACTACAGGAATTGCATGAACGTGAGGAAGCTAATCAAAAAGTAATACAAGAATTGAGAGAGCGGGATGAAAATACACAAAGATCACTAGAGGCATTCATGGAATCCGTAAACAGAGAGCTGAAAGAAGTCAGGGAGTCCACAAAGGGAATGCTGATTGGATCCCAACAGAAGGAATGGAAGTCCAAGGAAACCATAACCAATCAACTAAGTGATTTGAGAATAAACAATGAACATCAAATTAAGGAAGTAAAGAATTTCATACAAGATCTAAAACAAAGATCCAACAAAGAATTTGAAGCCATAAAAGCCGACCAACTACAAGTAAAAGAAAAAAAAAGTAGAAAATCTGGATAGTAGAATAGACCACGCAGAATATTGAATCCTGAGGATAGAAGACAGCGTAGATTTTATAGAAAAAGAACATACAACCATCCAAGACAAATCTAAGAAATATGATAGATCTATTCAGCATTCAACCTTTGAGCCACCAGTGCCTACCCATGTTGCATATTTTGTGTAATTCAAATTTTCAGCATTGTATAGATGCTCCTACTACAATATAAAAACAAAAAAACTTAACCTACTTTTCACTGTATTTGATGTTGTTATAATTTGTGGAGGGGAAGGAAAAAACTAAGTTGTTTAAATAGGGATACAGGTGGACCCAGTACAACGATGAGATGTACAAAATGTTATGTAGAAAAATGAAATTTACAACTTTGGCTCAAGATGGGAGAGAGGGTCGGGAAGGGGAGATGGAAAGGGCTGATAAAGGCATAGAAAGGAGGAGGTAACAATGCTTTATAAGAAATGTACTCATTACATTGTCCCTGTAATTGTAACGCCTCTGTATGGTATTTTCACAAAAAAAACTTAAAACATAATAAGGATATTTGTAAAGTACATAATGAAGGAAGAATTTTCATCCTTTACAAAATATATGTAAAATCTATGCTAACCTATATTTTACTCTACCTTTCCTGCAACCAGTTTGATATAGTTTAATACCTGTCATGCCAAGTTTCTTTATATTCTACTGGAGATTTAATTTTTCATGTATGTATGTTTATGTATATTTATATGTATCTATCTATCTATCTGTATATGTTCCAATGTGGATCCTCAAACTTGAAACTTTGCTTTTTTTTTTTGCTGTTCAGCAGTTAATCTGGTCCGCTCAATCTGTGACAATATCTGTGCTCATTCTGATCATTCCTTTATTTACCACACCATTAGCACCATCAGCCTTTTAAAATGAGCTTAATTTCCAGAGATGATTGCCAATCAATCCAACCAATATACACCTAGAGGGTTTTAATAAAACAAGCTTTAAGGTAGGAAGATATCATGAAGTGACAACTACAAAATTTCTACAGAGACCTGACATCTTTCACATTTCTGCCTTCCTCATGATACTTAAGCAATCATTGACTAACACTATTAATAATACTGCAATTATAACTTAAAGATCAGTGTTTTTGCAACCTGAAGCTTTCTTTTTCTATGATTCTTGACATAAACTTTTGTGAGACTTTTTTGATTGTGGTGGGATACCATCCAAAACAAAGCCATGTATATCAAGAAAGCCAATGTTTTCAACTCAGAGTACTAAACAAAAGAGGGAAAAAAATTAAGGTTAGCTATATACGTTAAGCACAAATATAGGCAATATCAAGATATTTTGAAATTGTATAATTTTATTGGATAAAGTGGCTCAAATCTATAATATTATCTACTTGGAAAAAAGAGCTCAGAGGATTCCAGTGCAAGGCAAAATGTTTTATGCTTGTGTTAGGAGGACCTCAGTCCAAGCAGGCCCAGGCATAGTGGTACTACCTCAAAATAAGCAATAAAATTATAATTTGTAGGTATGGTAGTAGTAGAGATGCCATTTCACAAGTATAGTTTTTGAGTTCAATCTTCCAGTAGTACTGGGAATTTAAATGTGGCATGTCTAAGGTCAAGACTTCATACTTGTCTTACAACCTCTAATAAAACCTTTACCTCTCTTGCTATTTTTTAAAAGTATAACCATAACTTCCATGCCCCAAACAAATAATTTCATATTAGAGATTTTCTTCTATGTATTAATTAATATGTTATGTCCCACTGAAATCAGACTAAAGATAAAAAACCCATTGTCTTACAAAGTGACTGCATATGGAAACAGAATCTCAAAGGTAGCATTTAAGTTGAAGTGTACTCCAAGAGAAGCAGAATGCCTTGAATATGCCAAGGAAAGAGGAATCAAAAGCTAACTCTAATCTTGGTGTTCTAATTCCACCAACTCTGAGACAATGTATTTACAATGTTCATGCTACCCAATCTGTGGTAGTTTATTATTGCAATTACTAGCAAACATGTGGAAGCTATAAGACACGAAAAGTCTTTGACTCTTCAGATCCAAGACTCATCTCTATAATCCTAGTGATTAAGAAGTACAAGACTTGGGGAATAATGGCTTTCAGGCTGGTAGAAAAGTTCATGAGGTTCTATCTCCAATTAACTACAAAAATTTCTGGGCTGGGCCATGGTTCAAATAGTAGACTGACTACTGTTAGCAAAACAAAAAACAAAAAACTGAGAGCCTGATGTATGTTCAAACCCAAACTGGCAGAAAGAAAAAGTCCTTCAAATAATACTATGAGAAGCAGAATTATGAATAGGAAAGCAGAAACAAAAGAAATAAACTTATTGATATAGACAAAGCTCCTCAATGTGAAATATGGCACAAACTGTAATATTTAGTGTTTTCCTTCCTATACAGTAGAAATAAATGGCATTTTTACTTGACGAAACTAAAATATAAAACTGTATGCAATAAATAATCACATTACTTTTATGTTTCCATAATTTAACTTGTTTTCCTAAATATTTCTCAAATAGTGTAGCTTTTGAAAATCAATAAATGTTGCATTTTCATATATGATTACCTATCCTTCCAAGTGTGGTCTAAAATTGATCTACACTGAAATGATTGCCATTGACATTTTTCTCAAAATATTTATACTTTCAGCTGACCTTCCACAAAACTCATACCCAGAATATAACTTTTTAGTTTGTTCATGCAAACATAGGAACATAAACATATGTCTCAAAATGTTAATTACGTTTATCTGCTGTCATTAATGAAGTATAACTAATAGAATTATGTATATACCCTGAGGGAAATAAGATACTTCCTTCTAAATACAGACTTGCAGGCACACACACAATCACACATGCACATATATATATTTACCACTTTGACTCCAGTTAGATTCCTGACATTGGGTGTCAGCAGTGATCTAATAATCAAATTTTCCTGCCCAGACACAAAATACATTCATAATTCCACACAGACAAAAACACCAGATCATTCAAAATAATGAGAATATTTAACAGAACCAACCAGCACTTGAGCCATCTACTCCCTGATTTCTTTTATTCATGGTGATGCATTTTTCATATCATAATTAAAATATTTTTGTCTCTGATTAACAGAAAAAAATAGGAGATCATATAATGGAAATTGTAGGTAAAATTACTTGTAATCTTTACTATATCTTATCAAAGACTTCTGTTTCCTTCTTGTAGAGTGTTTCTGTCATTTTGCCCTAATGTCTATAATTAAATTACAAAGGACATGCCATATACCTTAATTCATTTTTCCTAAAGGTTATGCTATGGAGTTGAATCTGATTTGTTTGCTTATTCTAAATTAAATATTCTCAACAACTGGCAATATTGTTTATGTTACTCCTAATCCATTTGAAATATCAAATAGAACTGGAAATTCCCCTCGGCAATGATTTGTGAATGTCATTAATGCTTGTGGAGGGATGAAGGATTTGAATTATCTAGAGTGCATTAAAAATGGCACTGTTATTCAAAGGGCTGATCATTTAGTCAGCTTTTAAAGTGTGGTCTTCTTATTTCATCTAAGAAGATAACAGTATGCTATTCATAACATTCTTGCCTGCAAAGCAGTAGAATTATTTCCTTTGTACAGTTGATGTCCAGCTGCGACTTTAGTGAAACTTACAAAAAATTGCATAGGTGTATTAGCTCCTCTAGATTTTGAAATTTTCTTCCTGTAGCCCTTGTGATTTGAGCCCAGATTCATGGGATAGTCACATAATCCACAATACCAAAGCACCAAAATATACAAAGACCACATGCAAAATGAGTTTCAGTTTTTTCTATGTTGATTTCTTTTTTTAATGATTGTCTTTTAAGGAGCTAAGGGTGTTTATTTCTCATTATTTTTTATGTTACTTAAATTTTCCAGATTTTTCAAATAAAATAAAGAGATATAAAACAGACCTATTTAATCGCAAAATAGAGCTAACCATTTGCGTGATTTTTTAATTCTAATCCTGTTTTCAGTTATCTTCAAATAACATTGAGATGAGCCCAGCATATATGTAAATTGACATGTATAAAACACACAGAATTCTGGAATCTTTGGACTGTGATTTCTATCTAACTTCACTTAGAAAAGAAAATGATCACTTGCTTCATGTCTTAAGTAATCTACTTAAAACAAGTTTTTATTAATTTTGTTAATAAATGTCATAATCTATGGTACTGATGCATTGCATAAGTATGTGATTCCTTATTTCCACTGAATTAACATTACATTTATTTTATTTTTTTACACATGAAATAATGACATTCTGGAAGATAATACATGCCTGCTTTTCATTTTGGTTGCCAAAAAGGAATTATTAGACATTTGGAACATTTAAATCTGAACTTTCAAATTTCACTAGGACTTGAATTGTGTTACTTACAAATTTAATATTAAAATAAAAAGTATCATTAAATAGAAAGCAAAATTATGTTATCACATCTTAATCCCTGAATTGACTTCATGATAAGAAACAATTAGATTTATATAACAAGATATACATACTCAAACGAACTATGAGATACGGAAACAGACAACTTCTTTTTTGTTTTGTGTTTGTTGTTTTTTATAGTTTGTGAAAATTCTGTCTTTTTTACCTTATGCCTGGTATATTCATTGTATGTCTTCAGCAAGGTGAGGGGTGGGCACAGAGCTTTAGGAAAAAGAGTGAAAAATAGCAGCATTGGAGGTCATTGAACATTGATGAAAGTGAACTATTTAACACATGGGTGGGGAAAGGAGGGTGGGACTGGGAACAAGTGAGGGAACTGAAGACATTTCACAAAAGGAAATGTTCTCATTACCTGACCCTTGTAATTGTAATCTATCTATAAATCACCTTAATAAGAACAACAGAGTAAATTTCTGTTAAAAAGGCAAACAAAATGTTGTTTCTTAGAATCTTAAAAGTTTGTTTTGTTTACTGGTTTGAGCTGGTTGAGTCTATCTCTGAAAATAGCTACATTGACATTCATTGGGCGAATTTTTGAGCTGCTAGTAGATAAAAGTCAATTATGATTGTATTTTTTTGAGACTGATTCATTTATTCCTTTAATCTAATTTGTATTATTTCTGACTACTGGTTTTTGGTTTTGTTTTTCCTGATTTGTCAAAGACTTAGTGGTGCATCATTAGTGCTTATTTAAGATTGTTCTTAAATCAAAAGAGATACAGGATATCAAACAGGAGATGCATGCAAAAATAGAAGCTGCACAAACCTCAGTAAGAAGTGAGATAAATGCCAAATTAGAGGTAAGACATACCTCATTAAGAGGTGAGATCAGTACTTTGAGAACCAACATGGAATCCATAAAGGAATCCATTTCCTTCATGCAAACCTCAATAGAAGCCATGGTCAACAGTGTGAACGAAATGGAAGGTAGAGTGTCAGATACAGAAGACAGAATACACCAGCTGGACCAAAAAATGACAGATATGGAAAAATCACTCAAATTAAGCCAAAGGGAAATTCAGGAACAAGGCAAGGATGCCCACTGTCTCCACTCCTCTTCAATATAGTCCTGGAACCCTTAGCAAGGGAAATAAGGCAAGAAAAAGACATTAAAGGGATCCGCATAGGGAAAGAAGAAGTTAAACTATCCCTTTTTGCAGACAACATGATACTATACCTTCACAATCCCAAAAACTCCATCCCCAAACTCTTAGAAATCATAAATCACTTCGGCAAAGTAGCAGGATGCAAAATAAACCCACAAAAATCAGTTGCCTTCCTGTACACTGACAATGTACAAGAAGAGAGGGAAATAAAGGGAGCAACCCCATTCACAATAACCTCCCAAAAAATAAAAGATTTAGGAATTAACCTAACCAATGATGTAAAAGAACTATTTAATGAAAAATATAAAAAGTTAAAGAAAGAAATTGCAGAAGACACTAGGAAATGGAAAGACCTCCCATTCTTTTGGATAGGCCAACTTAACATAGTAAAGATGGTAATACTTCCAAAATTAATATACAAATTCAATGCAATTCCTATTAAAATCCCAATGACGTACATCACTGAAATACAGAAAACAGTCCAAAAAGTCATATGGAACAACAAAACACCTAGAATTGCCAAAACAATTCTAGGGAATAAAGACAAGATGGGAGGGGTATCCATGCCGAACTTCAAACTCTACTACAGAGCTATAATAACAAAGACAGCATGGTACTGGCACAAAAGAGACCGGAAGACCAATGGAACAGAATAGAAGATCCAGAAATAAATCCACAGGCCTACAGCCAGCTGATATTCGACAAGGGAGCCAAAGACATACAATGGAAGAAACACAGCCTCTTCAACCTCTGGTGCTGGGAAAATTGGGCGGCCACATGCAGAAAGCTAAAAGTGGACCCAAGTCTATCATCATGCACCAACATCAACTCAAAATGGATTAAAGACCTTAACATTAAACCTGAATCTCTGAAACTACTGCAGGCCAGAGTAGGAGAGAAACTTGAACTAAAAGGCACAGGAAAGAACTTCCTGAACAGAGGCCCAGGGTCACAACAAATTGGAGAGAGACTCGACAAATGGGACTACCTTAAAATAAAAAACGTCTGCACAGCTAAATCTATCGCAACCAAGCTAGAAAGACAACCAACTAATTGGGAAAAAATATTTACCAGCAATATATCAGACAAGGTGTTAACATCCTGTATATACAGCGAAATCAAGAAACTAATCCCTCCAAACCTAACAAACCAATTACTAAATGGGCAAGGGAACTAAAGAGGGACTTCTCAGATGAAGAATTAAAAATGGCAAAGAAACACATGAGGAAATGTTCATCATTCCTGGTGGTGAAGGAAATGCAAATAAAGACAACCCTGAGATACCACCTTATCCCAGTCAGAATGTCTCACATCCACAAATCAGCCAACGACAAATGCTCGAGGGGATGTGGAGAAAGAGGAACTGTATTACACTGCTGGTGGGAATGTACACTTATACAACCACTTTGGAAAGCAATCTGGAGGGTCCTTAGAAAGCTAAAGATTGACCTCCCTTATGACCCAGTCATACCACTTCTAGGCATCTACCCTGAACAACAGGAACCAATATACAAAGACACGTGCACCTCCATGTTTATTGCAGCACTGTTCACAATAGCTAGGATATGGAAACAATCCAGATGCCCCACCACATATGAATGGATAAAAAATTGTGGTATCTATACACAATGGAATATTATGCAGCCATTAGAAATGACAAAATAATGGCATTTGCAGGGAAATGGATGGAGCTAGAAGGAATCATGTTGAGCGAGGTAAGCCAAGAGCAAAGAGACAAATGGTACATGGGTCTCACTGATAAGTGGATGCTAAATCCAAAATGTTAGGTGTTAAGACAAAATTAACAGGACTTAAGAAACAAAGAACTCCCACTCATCTGGTCAAACCACTACTAAATATCCCCATGCTGCTGATGAAATGTATGTTGTATATGTGTACACCGTTATATGTTATAGACTGTAATAGACAATTTGCTCCAGGAAAGTTAGAATGAACTTGTGAATTTAAATGAGAATCATTATTTCACAATACTGTGAAATTTGGGAAATTATGTAATCACTTAATCACAATTAAAAAAAAAAAAAGAACCTCGGGGAAGATAGGGAGGGAAGGGATGGTAGGGGGAAAACAATGGAGGGGGTAACAATGCTCAATAGGAAGTGTATTCATTACATTACTCCTGTAACTTTAGTCTTCTGTATACTATCTTTACAATAAAAAATTTAAAAAATTGGTCTAATTTGTTGATGTACATACTCAAAGCTATAAATATTCCTGTGAATATTGTCTGTGCTGCTGCTGTTTCCCAGAGGAGGTAGTATTTTGTGTGTTCACTTCCACTGAATTCCATAAACGTTGGAACTTCCCTGCTTATCACTTCCGTGACTCACTGATGATTTAGCAATGTGTTATTCAGTCTCTATGAGTTTCAGAATCTTATGTGATGCCATTTGATGTCGAGATCTAATTTGGTCCCATCATGGTCTGACAGGATATGAAGAGTAATTTCATTTTTATTTTTCAATATTGAAAGATTTTCCTTGTGACCTAAGATATGATCTACTTTGAAGTACATTCCATGGGCTGCTGAGTGGAATATATATTATGACACTAGTAGGTGAAATACT
The DNA here is from genome assembly GCF_019054845.1 of Dipodomys spectabilis. Lineage (NCBI taxonomy): Eukaryota > Metazoa > Chordata > Mammalia > Rodentia > Heteromyidae > Dipodomys > Dipodomys spectabilis. The sequence goes on along the minus strand of NW_024871031.1, from coordinate 814,514 downwards.
CTGTAGATATCTGTTAGGTATAACTTGTCAAAACAGTTATTTAGCTCTAAAGATTTTTGCAAAGTTTTTACCTGGATGGCCTGTCCAGAGTTAAGAATGATTTGTTCAAGCAACCAACAATTTATTTGGATGTATGCATGTTTTTAGTTTAAGCAATATTTCTTTAATGAATTTGTGAGCTCTAGGATTCAGGACATTGATATTTAAAATTGTTACATCCCTCTGATGGAGAGTTTTCTTTGTCAATATTTAATGTCCTTCTTTGTCTCTTTTTACTTTCATACCACTTTTATTTTAAAGCCAATTTTATCTAATTTAGTATAGCTCCTCCAACCTGTTTATGAGGTCCATTTTTAATTTGTAAAGATGATGTACAGAAGGGTTACAATTCCATAAGTCAGATAATGAGCACATTTCTTTTTGAACAGTGTCACCCCTTCACTCATGTTCTCCCAATTTTTCCCTTTCAGCCTCCCTCTCGCATAAGTTGTATATTTCATTTGCAATGTAGTGTCTATTGAGTAGCACTGCTGCATTTAAGCCTTTGTCCCACCATTTCTGTATTCCCCCTTACCCTATCCAAACGTACATATAAGACCAAAGGTGCAGAAATTAAAAAAATGGCATCAGAACACTGAAGAAAAATGCAAAATAATAAACAAACTCTCATAATCATTTCTTGGAGATTATTTTAATGAACATTATTTTATATGATAATATTCGTACAGCTATTGATCCTTTGTGATCCTCCTTTGATCTCACTGTATAAATGTTTACAATCCCATAAAATTTATCATGTCCAAGTATAATGTTTTCTCTTTTACCATCCAACTGCGTTTACTTGTAGAATTAGAGGCACGTTCTACTACAACAAATGAGGGAAATTAGGCAACCTATATTTCTTTGAGTCTGTCTTTCTTCAATTAATATAAGTTTGTTCCAAGTCTTTCCATTTCCTTATGAATGGTGTAATATCATTCTTTCTGGATCAATAGAATCGCATCATACTGAAGAGTTTCTACATGGCAATGGAAAAAGTTAGCAGGATATACAGAAAGAGAAAAGAATGGAAGAATATTTTTACTAACTAAGCATTAGACAAGTGTTTTCATAACTCACCCATATTTAGAGATCAAAAAGTTAAACCCAACAAAAATAAACCCTCAAATAAACAAGAACCCAATTAATATATGGGATAAAGACTTAAAGATAACATTTTAGAAAAAGAAGTAAGAATGAAAAATAGACACATCTCTCTCCAAAAAAGAAATACAAATCCAAACAAACCGGAGATTCATCTCACCCCTCTTAAAATGTCATTATAAAAAACGAACAATCACAGATACTGATAGGGATGTGTACTAAAGGAAACTCTATTACACTGTTGGTTGAATGTAATCTTGTTCAATCACTTTGGAAAACACTATGGAAATTGCTCACAGAACTGAATAGAGAGCTACCTACCTATGATCCAGCAATTCCACTTATGGTAATTTATCCAATAGAGCAGAAACATGCCCACACTGAAGCTACCAGCATAATCATGTTCATTATTGCATTATTTTCTGTAGCCAACATATGGAATCAGCCCAGATGCCTCTCACTGAAAAAAGAGATCAAGAATTATATATGTATATATAATTATATATATATATATATATATATATATATATATATATACATATATCTAATTTTATTGGTCCCAATTTACAAGTATATATGTACGTATATAAATGTATGTATACAAACATAGATACATATATATACAAACATATAAATACTTACATAATGGAATTCTGTTCATCCATCGGAAAGAATAATATTGCACCATTCTAAAGGAAAAATGAAACACTTAGAAATAATATTAAGTGAAATAAAGCAGACCCAGAGAAACTTAGTTTGCATGACTTTCCTCACTTGTGGTACATAGGAATGTCTATAAATGTAAAAGTAAACACACTGGATGGTAGGCAAGGAGGTACAAATGAATTATCTGAAGTGTCAGAGTCCGTGGAGAGTGAAAATACTATAATTCTCTTAAAAGGATAAGTCAAAGCCCACCAAAATAAATACCAGTAAATGTGTAGTGCAAGAGAGGATAGTGGGGGACAATGTGAGAGTGGTAGGAAATTAAAGGGGAAAAGGATAGAATACAGGCAAGAATCCATTGTATACTTCCCAGAATTGAAATATACAAAGCAATGGGTAGTGTGAAATGGGGTTGAAGATGTTGAAGTGGTAACACAATTCCAGGTGCATTGTACACATAAACTGCTTTGTTAAATGGCGAGACATTCCATAAAATAATAATGAGATACATAAGGATTGGGGTTGATTAGTAGGGGTGGATGAGAGTGTTGAAAGGGGTGACATTGATCAAGATGCACTGTATCCATACACTGTTTCAGTGAAGGGCAACTCCTTTGTACAACTAAAGATAATAAAAATATTCAAAAATTAATTATGATAGTTGAATAGAAAGTTGAACCTCAATTAAATTCCCATTTAAAAATATTTTTAACCCGGAGACTTGGAGAATAAAATTCAAATAATAAAAACTTATGAATCTTTTTTTTTTCAGAATTTGTGAAATTTAAATCAAAACTTTGCTTTTTGTCAGCCATTGGGCTGTTAAAATATTTCAAAGTAAGTGGCTTAAAAGGAGTATATTTTCCGCACTCTAGAAGCTTAAACATTGATTTTAAAATTGGTTGTTCAAAGCAATTCTTTGTCTTATGGGGGTCTACTTTCTGATTCATTATAATCTGTTTGCTGGACTTTCACATGGCAGAGTAATTATATTGGGCTTCTTTCGTCAGGATCATTATTGCAGGGTCAACTCTGAAGGGTTGATTCTAATATCACCAGAAAGGAGAATAGAATTTTAACATGTGTATCTGGAAGGAGTTACATCGTCCAAAACACTTTGCTACTTTTGCTTTAACTCGGTGTGGTGTACATTTGGATGTTATATCATAGAACATAATAAATTAAGGACAAGATTATATCATGTACATAATGTGAATGATTCTTCTTAAAATGGGAATAATTATAGTAATGCCAAAATGAAGTATGATTTTTTAGTGGCTCTTGAATCACATCATAGGTAACCATGTTAACGTGGTACAGCCTTTCTAAGGCCCTTCTGATGTATTTGAACAATCTCCAATGTGTTAATTGCTTTCAAAAATATTCGTTTGTGCCAACAAATACAGATCTCCTTTCATTTTAATTAATGTCCGCTATTAGGACTCCCACAAACACCAAAATCAGAGTATGCTAATTTCTCTGATAAAATACATAATGAAATTGTTACAATTCATATCACATAAATACTAATGTTGATAGCATTATAATTACTAGTATTCACATTATATAATATATTGACATCCCTTGGTTACCTCAATTTTTAGAATATTTATAACTAAATATAAATTGTTTGCAAATAATTATTTGATGATGGATGGAAAATGAGAAAAAGATTTGCATAAATATTTACTACAGATGCAAACAGAGTCACCTGGTTATTTCTGAACCTTCATTTGTTGGTTTCATTCATGCATGGGGAACATGTAGAGAAATGAAAATTGCAAACCTGCATTTACTAAAGGGTTAGTTACAAGTTTATATTGGGCTAAATAGCAGATTTTATAAATTAAATTGTTTTTGTCCCTTCCTTCCTCCCTCCCTTCCTTCTTTCTTCGTTCCTTCATTCCTTAATACCTTCCTTTTTTCCTTCCTTCCTTCTTTTCTCCTGTCCTTTTTCCTTCTTTCCCTCCATCCCTACCCCTCTCTCTCTTTCTCCCTTCCTTTTCTTACCTGCTTTTTCTTCCTTTCTTCCTTTCTTTCTTTTACTCAGACTAGTTTTTATGGCTATAGAAAAATTACCAACTGTTATACTCCAAGGTGTTATGAGTAATTATAAATATACCATATCAATATTAATCTTAATAACCTATGTTATATCTTCAGACAAATTGTAATAAAACAACTTTACAAAGTTTCAGGATAAGTATCAAATATTACTTTCCATGATATTGGTTATTTTTTCAAAGTAAAATAAGCATTTATACATAATATTGTGTGTGTTTTGTTCTTGTGATTTGAACTCCAGACCTATCCCTTGATTTTTTTTTTCCTAGCAAGGACATTGCTCTAGGACACAAATCCACTTCTGGGTTTGTGTGTTTGTGCGTGTGTTGTGATGTGTGTGTGATTATTTGAGATGCGACTCACAAACTCTTGCCAAGTCTGGCTTTTTAAATTTATTTTTATTTTTTTATTGTGAAAATACCGTACAGAGGGGTTATAATTACATGGGCAAAGTAATGAATACATTTCTTATCAAGCATTGTTGCCTCCTCCTTTGTTTCCCCTTCCCAACCTTCCCATCTACCCTCCTCCGCCCCTCACCCAGCCAAAGTTGTAAAGTTCGTTTTTCAACATAACGACTTTTACACCTCATAGTTGCAATGGGTCCACCTCTATCCTTATTTAAACCATTTGTTTTTCCCTTCCCCTCCACAAATTATACCCACATCAAACACAATGAAAGCAGTGGGGGAGGGACATGTCTGAGACAAGCAGCAAAGGTCAGATAAGTTGATGTTAGGTGAAATAGACGCCAAAATAAGTATTCAAATGTTTTTTTTTGTAACTGTTTGTAACATATTTATGAGATGATTTCTTTGTTGTCAAGGCTGACTTTGAACCCCAGCTTCCTGAGTAGTGAGGATTACAAGCTTGAGATACCCATATTCAGCAATGATATAACATATGTAAGAATAAATAAATTTCTTGTTATTTGAATTATAGAGGCTCAATTTAACAAATTAACATTTAGATATTTATTTAGTTATTGAATCTGCACCTGCAGTGTGAGAAAATTTTTCATTTTTATGAAAAAATATACACTCAAAGGTTTAAATGACAGAATCTTTGCACAAATTGAAATAATCTAATATTCAATAGCGATGAAGGGATAGTTAATCAAATTTCTCATGTAAGCTAAAAGCAATAGGCTGTGTCAGGGTGAATGAAGTAATTTTTCATTAAATTAAATATTATCTACTGTGGTCACATGATTTTCTCTTCTTTTAAACCTAAACTTTTTTGACATAAAATATAGGTTCATACATTTTTTGAGTATATAAAAATCTTAATTACTGGTCATTTATTTCTGAAGTTTGAGTACTGAGACATTTCAGAGAAACACTGAATTTCATGTATTTTATGTCAACAGTGATTTTTAGAAATTGAATCAATCTCCATATGAGATAAAGAAAGATATTCAATTACTTATGCAATTATTCCTATAGACTTGAATATAACTTATTTTTGAATGGTAGGAAATTCATATTATTCCTACTCTATAGAATAATTAAGAAATAAATGATTGTGATAGTATTTATTTTTCCTTCAACTAGAAAGAAGGAACCTAACTATAGATGACAAAAACTTGAATAGAAATGTCATAAAATTATGAAAAATTAAAGTCATTATGAGTTAGCTGAAATAGTCATTTTAAAGGTCACAAAATGAAATCTCTGAAGCTTCCTTATCTGTTAAATAAAATGTATTTGCACTCAAAATATTTCTACAGCAATGGTATAACCAAACCACCTCCATGCCAAATAGCTTCTCTGATTAATTCAAGTAAATATTTAGGAACAGAAGTTATCACAATGTATAGAAATATCTACCCACCACTCTAGAAATTAAATCTGAAATCATAAAGGATTGAAATTAATAATTAGCATTCACTAAGTTGCCATAAACAGGTGAATCCTTTCATGTGGGCATAGTTGTAGAGATTTGGTCACTGAGAACTTGTGATCAAAGATGTTAAGATCAAAGTCCTTTCCTCTTCTTCCTTCTTTTTCTTCTCTGTCTCCTTCTCCTTCTTCTTTTCCTTCTTCCTCTCTCTCTTCCCTCCTCCTCCTTCTCCCTCTCCCACTCCTATACCACTTCTTTACTTCCTGGTTTCCATGAATACACATATTCCAACACATATTCCTAACATGGGGTATTGTGCCACCACCAACCCAAGTCAATGAGGATAAGAAACATAATCTGAAATATATAAAATCAGAAGTCAAGTTTAATCTTTCCCCCTTTTAAGTTAATTTTATAAAGTATTTTTTCATATTGATAGGAGACTCTCGCAGCATGCTCTCATTTATTATAGGGATAAGATTTAATGGAAAAAAATCTAACCAACATCACCCTAATGAAATGATTGATTAAATTAATATTGTATTAGGACAAATCTACTTTAAAATATCAGATACAGTTCAATACATGGCAAAAAATCACCTCTATGATTTCGTATAAAGGGCAGCAGAATACAATCTGTTCCTCAAGGAAATTGACCTATAATTGGCTGTATTGTCAATTTCATAAATGATGTAAGAAGACTATAGAAAAAATTTCAACTCAAACTGCATGATATAACATTTACTTTGTCCCGTGTATACAATCTTTGTCTGGTTCCCAATATGACTTATATTTTATCATATTTTTAATTAACTTTAAGTAGTTGTGTGGGACTTGCTGTTTGACAAAGAAGTACATTAACAGTTTATATTGAGGTTTTTTTTTTTTTCTTTTTTCTCTCCTGACGTTTGAACTCTGGGTCTGGGGGCTGTCCCTGAGCTCCTTGGATGAATTCTAGAACTCTATCACTTGAGGCACAGCAGTACTTTCTGATTTTTCTGAGATTTAATTGGAGATAAGAATATCACAGTCTTTCTTGCCTGGGCTGCTTTCAAACCTCAATTTTCTGCCTCCTGATTATCTAGGATTACAGCCATGAGCCGCTTAATAAAATGCACTATTTTTTGCCTCCTCCTGGGACTTGAATTCATGCCTTGGCAATGTCCTTGAGCTTCTTTTCCTCATGCTAGTACTCTATGACTTGTGTCATAGTGCCAATTCCTGCTTTTTTGTTTATGTAGTACTGAGAAATCAAACCCAGGGCTTCATACATGCAACGCAAGCATCTACCACTAAGCCACATTCCATGGCCAATACAATTCATCTTGATGATCATTATCCCTCATCCTTCTCAATCCTATCTCATAGCTCAATTTACATGAATTTGTGGAATATTCACTGGCTCTTAATGTCATGTATAGTCACTCAGAGGATATATCACAGATCATATTTTCTTGATAGTCTTATTCATCAACATACTAAAGTTGTGCATTATAGAATTCTGTGATTTTAAATTCTACATTATCTCTCAGATTCACCCACTACTATTCTAAAAATTTTCGTAAGGTTAATGCAAAGACAATCTGTAATTCTTCAATAAAGTATGATGATTCTTAGAATGTTGAAGAGTTGGAGTAAGAACATCACCTTCAGTTCAGGAACATTTTATCATTCCTACCCTCTCAAAATACTCAAATATTTACTAATAGTTATTTCCTGTCATCATTTCAACCTACTCTCCCCTTGAGCAGCTCTTATTTCATATTCTACCTCTACAGATATGCCTATTTTAAAACCTCATATAATTAGAAAATGTAGTCTATTTTATCCCTTTCTCCCATGTAATATCACTGTTTCCAAGGTAAGTCCATGTACATTTTTCTCATGGATAGAACATATTGTTTTGTATGCATGTGTATATTGTATGCAATGTCTAGGTATGTTATGATCTTTCCATATGTTCCTTGATTGTTGTTATATTACTATAGTGATATGTATTTGGATATTTGGATAACTTATTCAGGATGGTTAAAGTATTTCATTGGCATTAATATGCTCTTAATATATTTCTGATTCGTCTATTTCAATAAATGTATACGTGAACACACTACGTGTACATATGCATATATTCATACATATATGTGTATATATTCAAAGACCTATATATGTATACATATATAAGAATATACATGTTTATATACATATACATATATTATTATTTTCATTTGTCTGTAAGTTATCAATTTACTTTATTTGCCAAATATGCCCTTTATTGATTTACTTTTTTTTATTTTATGTTTAAGATGTTGTAAAGAGGAGGCAGGCGCTGGTGGCCCACGCCTGTAATCCTAGGCACTCAGGAAGATGAGATCTGAGGATCATGGTTCAAAGCCAGCCTGTGCAAGAAAAGTCCATGAGACTCTTATCTCCAATAAACCACCAGAAAGCCGGAGGTGGTACTATGGTTCAAGTGGTAGAGCTCTAGACTTGAGTTGAAGAGCTGAGAGACAGCACCCAAGCCAAGGGTTCAAGGCCCAGAACCACCACCACAACCAGCAACAAGAAAAATAATACTGACTCAAAAAACAATAGTATTAAGCAGTCTTAAAGATAGGATCATGTCTAACATTTTAGAATTATCTTAGATACCAGCAACCTTCGAGTACAATGAGCCATGAGCCCTCAGAATGTTGACTGAATTTCTTAGTTTATTTACACAATCATTATAAGTATGCATTTTCTCATCTATCTTTCATTTCACCACAGAATGTGTATTTATCCTTTATGTCATACTTGAATACCAAAGCCTTTGGAAGATAGTTATTAATTGGTGTATATTAATTATATGAAGATATGTTATTGAAATATCTTACACTCTCACGTATGGATGAAGGGCCTGATAAACCCGTTTCTGGCTTTCTTCATTCCCATTGCCCTTTATATCTAACTGTTTTCTGTGAATTTCTTTGTGCTACCTTCACACATGGTCAAAATATATTAAAGTGCTATTTACTCACATGATTCAAAATTATACAATGCTGAATATAAAAGCAAAAATCTAAACAAATGGAGACATAATTTTTGTGGATTGGAGGATACAATTGAGAAAAGGTATAAATTGTCTCTTCCCTTTTTTTGGTCATTCATGGGGCTTGAAATCTGGTCCTGGCGAAGTGAATGCTCTACTCATTGAGCAACTGTGCCACTTCTGGTTTTCTGGTGGATAACTGGACATAAGAGTCTTAAGGACATTCCCATTCCAGCTAGATTTCAACAACAATCCTCAGATCTCAGTCTCCTATGCAACTAGGATTACAAGCATGAGCCAACAGCGCTCAGCTTCACAGTTTATGACAATTTCTAAAAACAACTGCCTAGCACTCTTTGAGTCCTTGACAAAGAAAAATAAACTGGAATACATTTCTCTGTAAAATATTAAAGCTATTAGTGTAAAATTGTTATATTTGTAGAGCAAAGATTATACAGCTCAATGGGTCTATAGGGCACCAGATTAGATCCACATAAACATTATCAAGGAATATTTAATAAGGGGTAAAACCAAACATTTGTGGAAATGATGTTCTGCTTAATAAGAGGTGATAGGTTAGGCAGTATTTGGGAAAATTCAAAAGTGAATATTGACTTAAACATAACAATTTATTCAAAAGGTAACTTCAAGCAGGATTAAAACGTGGCATATAAAACAAAAAGAGTGATGTAAATGTAAAGCAAAGGAAGATTTTTCAACAATTTTGAGATGATGCAGTCTTAAATTTGGCATTAAAATTATAGGAAAGGAAAACGAAAGAGTTGAACTCAATAAAAATGTAAAACAATTTAGTCTATGAAAGCCCATATACAAGTGGTGAATAGAAGTTGGAGGTGGCTCAAGTTTCTCATCCTAGCTAGTTGGGAGGCTGTGATTTGAATATTGCTCTTTGAAGGCAGCCCACAAAATAAACTCCCTGATAATCTTATCTCTGATTAATCAGCAAAAAGCATGGCAAAAAGTAAGGCATGACTGAAATGATAAATTGTTAAAAAAATTGCAACAAATCTCAGGGATCCTGAGTTCAAGCCCCAGGACCAAACAACTTTGAATCAACTTGATATAATGTAACTGTTATAAATTTTAACAATTAAATCAATCAATATTACACATTCCCACAGAAATATAATTGGAAACAAAAGGCATAATTGTTTTCTTAAAACAAGTAATGGAACCATGAATTTCTTTCACTTTACAATTCATGTTTTATGTAACTTTAATTAGCAGACATCCAGGACTAAAACTCAATATATTAATTGTATACCACAAGAAGCAAAGTGATTATAGGTAAGAATAGATATTTCATCCTAGCCAGAAGATAAGTTTTTGAGCATTCTCACTAAAAAGAAATGTTATATGCAGAAATTAATGGATATGATGTGCCTTTATCATTACACAACATATAAATGAATGAGATTATCAACCAATATTTCATAGCTAAGTAAAAAATAATTGTGTAGCTAGGAGCCAGTGGCTCATGCTTATAACCCTAGCTACTAAGAAGGCTGAGAGCTGAGACTCATTGTTCAAAGCCAGCCTAGACAGGAAAGTCCATGAGACTCTTATTTCCAATGAGACACCAGAAAACTGGCAGTGGCTCAAGTGGTAGAGTACTATTCTTGAGCTGAAGAGCTGAGGGACAGTGTCCAGGCCCAGATTTCAAGTCCCACGACCAACAAAAATTAAAAATAGACAGTTACAAATAAACAAATATTTTGACATAAATGTTAAAAAATATATTATAACAATTTTTAAATCCTAACTAGGTATACTAGTTTATATAAATATAGAGAATTGATTTCTGGATTAGTTGTCATTGAATCAATTTTGTAAATCACACATTTGTCACTCAATTCATAGTTGTATATTTCTATACTTATATACCTTAAGTATAATTAAGTGACACCTGAAAGGCGATACTGTTTTAGGATTCTCCCTCAGCTTTCTATAAATAACCCTCCTACCCTAAAATCAATATGCCCTCCAACAAAATCAGACGTTTCATCTCATTGGAGCTGAAAAGTGTAAGCCATAATCATTGTTGGAACAAGTAACATTTCACATGTATTTCACTTAGTTTAAGAACCAAAACATTCAAATCTTCTTAAAAATGCCAGTAATAGCAAAATGTCTTCCGAGCATTTCAGTCTTTAAGGAGATGAAAATCTTTAATTATACATCTATTTTTCTACCAAACATCCTATATCTTAGGAAGATATTTTTGGGTAACCCTCTGTTCCTGATTAGAAGATAGGAACAAAGGCAATAATGAAAATAGCCAAGGAAAATACTTGAAAACTATTAAAAAAGCAATCACAGACACTCCTGTTTTCATCAATTTCAATGAGAATGTATGTTAAAGTATCATTTTTTTTGCATTTAAAGAGCAATAATTAAAATTTAATTAGCAATGAAGAAGGGAACATAAAACTTTGTTTGAAGACAGCTTGACTTTGAACAATTCAACACAAGCATAATGGATTTATCTTGTTTTTCTATGCAGTTGCCAAAATAATAGAGAGCAACACCCAAAGGCAGGAAAAAACCTAAGTCAAAGCAGTAAACTTTTGTCTATAAAATAATTTTGAGGGTCTGACTATTTCAAAGTCAGGCTTGCAAAGAGGAAAATGTATTTGCTTTGGTGTGAACAATAAAAAAATATAAAAATCCTCTATTAATGTTTATCATATTTTGACTAGGACTTCTGTTGGAAAAGAGTAAGGTATGAAAAAATTCAAGATTGGACTATTCCCCAATATCATCTTTATTTATCAGCTAAAGTTATGGAAGTAGCCTTGATTACTCTTAATATCATTCTTCTTTATATTTAGAAGCATTGTTTCTGGGTTGTAAGCTGCAAACACTTGAGTATTAATAAAGGATCAATTCCTAAGAGTGGAAAGATTCTGTGTAAACAAACCTAAAATATCAAAGACATAGAATAGCGGAAACTATTTTCTAGCTATATCACTATCTGTAGATGTAGATTTTGTTTCCCATTGTTTCAGGGGAACCATGTTTGTTATCTTCTTTTTACCATCTAGTGATCCTATACCATCCTATACCATCCTGGGATAGCTGTACATTTACTGGATTCTCTAATTGCTGTTGGAAAGTTAGGAAGGATAGAAAATTGAGTTATTGTATCTGTTTTACCTTTTTATTACTTCAGAAACTGTAACACAAAATGACATAAATTATCTTTATAATATTAGGAGACAGATTTCATTTCCATATTCTTACCCTAGCCTTCTACATAATTTTGTTTTTGTTTTTTTTTGTTTTGTTTTTTTTGGGGGTCCCGGTCGTGGGGCCTGAACTCTGTGCCTGGGCTCTGTCCCTCAGCTCTTCAGCTCAAGGCTAGAGCTCTACCACTTGAGCCACAGCGCCACTTCAGGCTTTTTTGTTTTTGCTTATGTGGTGCTGAGGAATCAAACCCAGGGCCTCGAGCATGCAAGGCAAGCGCTCTACCACTGAACCACCTTCCCAGCCCCTACGTAATTTTGGTAGTTAGTGATACCAAATGTGAAAATAAAGATAGGAAACCTCTTGTTTAAATATTATTAAGAATTTCAAGACTTCTTTATGTAAGACCTGTAAGTAGTATGCACATCATACATGTGTACAAAGCCAGTGGAAACATTTTCTTATTGTCAAAAACTAGGAAATGTGGTGTCCCTGTACTTGCATCAGGAAAAGGCTGCAGTTGAATTAGTTTACTAATCTAAATCTGCTGTAAAATATTTCTACAGGTTATTTGGATTGAATAATCCGTATTTATCATTTTGCAGTTCTAAAGGACAGAAATTTAAAAGAAGTCTCACTAGATTAAAATCAAGCCACCTACAGAGCTAAAATATTTTTCAAATGATTCTAGTGGATAAAGCATTTAATTGCTGTTCTGCTTTCCAGAAATTCAGAATCTGGGTTATTGTTTTTTTTCTTTATTTTCTAATGTAGCATCTTTACGTATCTCTGATTGTTCTAACCTCATCATGTCCTTTCGAACTACACCTGGGACTTTAAAGTACCCATTTGAATATATTTCCCCCATGTGATAATTCTTCGTATTTGTGTTCATTGGATTATGAAAGTTGATTATTTTACAAACTTATATACATATAATGAAAATGTACATTTGAGGGATTAGTTATTTGGGGAAGACAGATATTATGGAAAGGTATTTTGCTATGTAAAATGAGTGTGTAGCATTCTGTCTACCATAAACTGTTATCCTTTCATTAATTTTGAACAACATAATTTTTTATATTTAATTTTATTTTTATTTTGTGAACATACTGTACAGAGGGGTTACAATTACATGGGCAGGATAATGCATACATTTCCTATCAAGCATTGCAGCCTCTTCCTTTGTTTACCCTTCACATCCCTTCCCAGCCTCCCCCCCTAACCCCACCCAATCCTCTCCTCCTCCTCCCCCCCACGCACCAACGTTGCAAAGCTCATTTTCGACATGACAACTTGTACTTCTCATTGTTGCAACAGGTCCACCTGTATCCTTAAATGACTTGTTTTATTCATCTCCTTCACAAGTTATATTGACATCAAATATAGTGAAAGCAGGGGTTATATTGTGGGAGAGGGACATAGAAAACAACAAAGAAATAATCTTATAAATCCCTTAGAAACAAATGCATGAAAGAAAAAAACTGCAGAATACATATCTAAGGGTTCATTTTCCTAACATCATATTATCTGACCTTTTCCGCTTGACTCATACATATACTAGATATTGCAAATAAGGGAAACCATGGGACCTATGTTTCTTTGGGCCTGGCTTAGTTCACTTATAATTTTTTCCAAGTTTTTCCATTTACTAACAAATGGGGCAATGTCATTCTTTCTGATGGAGGCATAGATTCCATTGTATATATATATACCACATTTTTTTGATCCATTCATCTACTGAGGGGCATCTGGGTTGGTTCCATATCTTAGCTATGTAAATAATGCTGCAATCAACATAGTCGTGCTGGTAGCTTTAGTGTGGTCTTGTTTGTAAACATTTGGGTAAATGCCCAAAAGTGGGATTGCTGGGTCGTAGGGGAGCTCTATGTGAAGTCTTTTGAGGAACCTCCATACTGCTTTCCAAAGTGGTTGAACAAGTTCACATTCCCTCCAACAATGAAGGTTCACTTCTGTCCACATCCCCTCCAGAATCTGTTGTTAGAGTTCTTAATTTTTGTCATTCTAACTGGAGTGAGGTGGTATCTCAATGTTGTTGTGATTTGCATTTCTATTATGGCTAGGGATGTTGACCATTTCTTCATGTTTCTATTGGACATCCTTCTTTCTTCTTCAGAGAAGTTTCTCTTTAAGTCTTTAGCCCACTTATTTATTGGGCAGTTGTTTCTTTGAGGATTTGTTGTTGGGGATTTAATTTTTTGAATTCCAAGTGTATTTTAGATAAGAGAAGCTTGTGTGTTGTATGGATAGTGAAGAACTTTTCCCAATCCGTGGGCTTTCTATTGATCTTGCTAGCTATGTCCTCTGCCATGCAGAAGCTCTGCAATTTCATGCAATCCCATTTGTCCAACTGTCTTTGATTTGTTGTGTTTCTGGGTCTCTATTCAGAAAATTTCGGCCTGAGCCAAGGAGACCTAGGGTTTCTCCTATTCCATCCTGTAATGTTTTCAGATTGTCTGCTTTGACTTCGAGGTCTTTGATCCATTTGGAATTGATTCTGGTGCAGGGTGATGTATAAGGATCTAGCTTTAGTTTTCTACAAATAGTTAAACAGTTTTGCCAGCACCATTTACTGAAGAGGCTATCTTTCTTCCATTCTATTGTTTTAGCTCCCTAATCGAAGATTAGATGGCTATAGGTCTGTAGGTTCATTTCTGGGTTTTCAATTCTATTCCATTGGTCCTGAGGTCTGCTCTTATGCTAATGCCAAGCTGTTTTGATTACTTTGGCTTTATAGTAGAGTTTGAAATTTGGTATTGATATTCCTCCAGCCGTGTTCTTTCTGTTGAGGAGCGTTTTTGCTATTTGGGGTGTTTTATAGTTCCATATGAATTTTTGGATTGCCTCTTCTATTTCCTTGAAGAATGAGATTGGAATGTTGATAGGTATTGCGTTGAATTTGTACATCTTTTTGGGAAGTATTGCCATTTTCACGATGTTAATATTTCCAATCCAGGAGCATGGGAGGTTTTGCCATTTTCTAAGTTCTGTTATGATTTCCTTTTTCAAGATTTTAAAGTTTTCATCATAGAGGTCCTTCACTTCTTTGGTTAAGTTAATCCATAGGTATTTTATTTTTTGTGGCGCTATTATAAGTGGAGCTGTTTCCTAATTTCAGCCACACTTTCCTCATTGCTGGCATTCAGAAAAGCCATTGATATTTTGGGGTAAAATTTATACCCTGCTACTGTGCCAAAGTTTTGAATCAGCTTGATTTATTTGGGAGTGGAGTCTATCGGATTCTTTAAATACAAGATCATGCCATCTGCAAAGAGGGAGAGTTTTATTTCTTTTTCCCCTATTTGGATCCCTTTATGTCTGCATCTTGACTTATTGCTGTAGCTAGGCATTCTAATACTAGAATGAAGAGAAGTGAAGAGAGTGGACATCCTTGACTTGTTCCTGAGTTAAGAGGAAATGGCTTTAGTTTTTCAACATTAATTATGATGCTGGCTGTAGGTTTGTCATATATAGCCTTTATTGTATTGAGAAATGTTCCATGGATTCTTAATTTTTCCAAAACCTTCATCATAAAGGGGTGTTGGATCTTGTCGAATGCTTTTTCTGCATCTATTGAGATAACCATGTGATTCTTATTCTTGCTCCTGTTGATGTGATGAATAATATTAAGTGATTTGCGTATATTGAACCAACTTTGCATCCCTGAAATGAATCTTGTTTGATCGTGGTGTATGTTTTTTTGGATGAATTGTTGAAGTCGATTGGCCAAAATTTTGTTGAGAAGTTTAGCATCAATGTTCATCAAAGAAATGGGTCTATAGTTCTCTTTCTTTGATGAGTCCCTGCCTGGTTTTAGGATGAGGGTTATGATGGCTTCATAGAATGAATTCGGTGGTGAACTTTCTCTTTCAATTTATTGAAGAGTTGGAGGAGTATTGGTCTGATTTCTGCTTTGAAGGCCTTGTAAAATTCCGCTGTAAAACCGTCTGGTCTTGGACTTTTTTTAGCTGGGAGGTCTCTTATTGCTGTTTCTATTTCAATGCTTGATATGGGCCTGTTAAGATGGTTTAACTCATCTTGGTTTAGTTTTGGCATGTCAATATTTGCTAGGAAAACATACATTTCTGTCAAGTTCTCAAACTTATTAGCATAAAGTTTTGAGAAGTATTCCCTTATAATGTTCTGAATCTTGGTTGTTTCCTTGCTGATGTTTCCATTCTCATCTCTGAGTTTATTTATTTGGGTGTGGTCTCTTCTTTTTCAGATAAGATTCGCTAAGGGTCTGTCAATTTTGTTAATTTTTTCGAAGAACCAACTCTTTGTTTTGTCGATTCTTTCTATTGTTTTTTTTTTTAGATTCTAATTCATTTAATTCTGATTTAATTTTAATTATTTCTTTCCACCTACTGGATTGTGGTTTATCTTGCTGCTCTTTTTCAAGGATGTTTAGATGTGTCATTAAATTGTTGGTCTCAGATCTCTCCAATTTGTTGATCTAGGAACTCAGAGCGATAAACTTGCCTCTGAGTACTGCCTTTGCTGTGTCCCAGAGAAGCTGTTAATTCCTGTGTTCATTTTTGTTGAATAGCATGAACATTTGAATTTCCATTCTAATCTTTTCCATGACCCACTCGAGGTTCAGCAGTCTGTTGTTCAGCCTCCATGTGTTACCGGTCTTTCTTTGGTGGCTTTTGTTGTTGAGTTCTAATTTTGTTCCCTTGTGCTCAGAGAGAATTCAAGGTATAACTTCAATGATGCTGAATTCAGAAAAGTTTGTTTTGTGTCCTAAAATGTGGTCTATTTTAGAAAATGTTCCATGTGCTGCTGAGAAAAACGTGTATTCTGATGCTGCTGGGTGAAATGTTCGGTAGATGTCTGTTAAATCTAGTGGAACTTTGCAGCTGTTTAGATCTGCTGTTTCTCTGTTGAGTTTTTGCCAAGTTGATCTATCTAGTGGGGAGAGTGGTGTGTAAAAATCCCCAACAATTAAGGTCTTTGGATCTACTGTGGGATTTGAGGGAAAGTAGTGTTACTTGGATAAATTTGGGTGCTCCATTTGGTGGCGAATAGACATTTAGAATTGTAATATCCTCCTGAAGGAGAGATCCCTTAATTAGTTTGTAGCTACCTTCTTTATCTCTTCTCACGAATTTTAATTTGAAGTCTAATTTATCTGATATTAGGATTGCAACTCCCGCCTGTTAATGGATGCCATTTGCTTGGTTGATTTTGTTCCAGCCTTTAACATTGGAAATGTGTTTGTTTTTCTGGGCAAGATGTGACTCCTGATGGCAGAAGAGAGAAGGGTCTTGTTTTTTAATCCACCTAGACAGTCTATGTTGCTTAATTGGAGAGTTAAGTCCGTTAACGTTAAGAGATAGGACTGAGAGGTATTTGGGAGTTCCAGCCATGTTATCCACCTTCTTGGGGGCTGTGAAAACTGGGTTCTTCCTATGGTTCTTGGATTCTCAGTTTGGGTGCAGTTTCTTGGCCTTTATTTTGGTCTTGTTGGTTTTCTATGTGTAGGACATCTTTAAGAATCTTTTGTAGGGCTGGTTTGGTGGAGATGTATTGTTTCAATTTTTGTTTGCTATAGAAGGTTTTTATTTGGCCTTCAGTTATGAAGTAGAGTTTAGCTGGGTACAGTATTCTTGGTTGATAGTTGATTGTTCTTAGGGCATGGCATACATCATTCCAGGCTCTTCTTGCTTTGATTGTGTCTGCTGAGAAATCTGAGGTGATTCTAATTGGTTTCTCTTTATAGGTGATTAATCTTTTCTCCTTGACAGCTTTAAGGATCTTTTCCTTGGTCTGAGTTGATCCTGTGTGGATTATAATTTGACTGTGGGATGTCCTATTCTGGTCTGGTCTATTTGGGGTTCTAAAAGCTTCTTGTATCTGAATAGGCCTATCTTTTTGCATGTTTGGGAAGTGTCTGCTAGGATTCTGTTAAACAAATTTCGTAGACCATTAACTTCTGTTTCTAGGTGCTCCTCTACACCCATTATCCTTAAATTAGGTCTTCTGATGGTGTCTTCCAAGTGTTGGATAGATCTATCATATTGCTTGAACTTGTGTTGGATGGTTCTAAGTTCTTTCTCTATAATATATAGGCTGTTTTCAATCCCTGAGATTCGATCTACTGCATGGTCTACACTGCTGTCAACACTTTCTACTTTGTTTTTTATCTCTTTTCCTTCTAATTGGTCAGCTTTGATGGCTTCAAAATCTTTGCTGAAGCTTTGTTTTAGATCTTGTATGAACTTCTTTACTTCCTTAATTTGGTGTTCTGTGTTTATTCTCAAATCACTTATTTGATTGGTTATGGATTCCTTGGACTCCCATTCCTTCTGTTGGGTTCCATTCAGCATTCCCTTTGTGGTCTCCCTTTCTTCCTTCAGCTCTTTGTTAATGGATTCCATGAATGCCTTTAGTGATCTTTCTGTATTCTCTTTCTGATCTCTCAATTCCTGTATTACTCTTTGATTAGCTTTCTCTCGTTCATGGGATTCCTTTAGTTCTTTTTGAGTGTTCTCAGCCTGCTTACTTCATTCCTGCCTTTCTCTTTGAGTGTTCTCAAGCTGCTCAAGCAAATCCTGTATCAGTTTTTGAGTAGCTTTCTCATGCTTAAGATATTCCTGCATAAACTTTTGGATTGCATCCTCTCTCTCCCTATCACACTCATACAGAGTCCTTTGTATGCTTTCAATCTTTTCATTTATCATGTTTGCCAGCAGTGTTTGTAGAGCTATTTGGGAACTCTCCTCTGGATTTTTCATTATCTGTTCTGTCCCCTGATTTTCAAGATTGGGAATTGAGATACCCGGATTTGCCATTTTTCTTGTGTTTTTCCGGCTTACTCTGCCCATTTGAGATGAAAATAGCAGCAGTTTTGTCCTAGAACACTATCTTAAGGCAAGCATCAAACAAAGTCTGAATTTTCACAGTCAATGGACTACAGATACAATCTTGTTCAACAGATACATCTAGTCAACATGAAACAACTGTATGTTAATTGACAACGAACCACAAGGAAGAATTTGGAAAACCAGAAATTATTAGGGTTAGGGGGAGATGTGGGTAAAAAATAGGAATAGATTGATGTGGGAAGGCACAGGGAGAGGTAAATAAGTCCTAACCTCAAAGCAGGAAATAGGTTGGGTAGAATGAAAGTAGAGAGACAGAAAAAAAGAAGAAAGGGAAAAGGAAAAGAAAAGAGACCAGAAAAAATTAGAAAAGTAAAAATTAATAATATCATGCAGAATTAAAAACAATCTATTTAGAGAAGAACATGAATATATTGAGAGAAGGGGAGTTATATAAAGGAGATGTGAAAAACTTAAAAATAAAAATGCTTAAAATATTATATAGGTATAAAGGGGTAGTAATGCTACTATGGAAATTAAGTCTCAGAGGTTTTGAATTGAGTAATAAATTTGTGGGTTAAGTGTGTACACAATGAGGGATAGGGTCTGATAGTCAACTACGGGTTTATCTGAGGATGTGCATGACAACAATTAAGTCACATAAAGAAGAACGAAAGAGAGGAAAACGTGAAAAGGATAAGAAAGGAAGAAAAAAAGATCAGAAGTTCAGTAGAGCTAAACAAAAAACAAAAAGATAATTAAAAAAGAAAAAAAGGGAAAGAAAACAAACAAAAAAAAGAAAGAAAAACACACTCTCACGTATCCCTACAATAAAAATTTTAAGAGGAAAAAAAAGTTACTGGAAACAATTTTTTTTTCCTAAAAAGGCAAAAATTAAAGATTAAAAAGAGTTTTAGAAAAGAAAAAAAAATTTAATATAGGGTACAAAAAAAGAAGAAGAAAAGTTCTTTGATTTTTTTGGGAGTGGTGGGAAAAATCCTGTATCTCCCTTGTGTCCATAACCAGCCTCTTGTTGGAGTCTCTGGTCTGCTTGTGGTCCTGTGGCTTGGTTGGTTTCTTAAGTCAGTTTGTTCGAACAGGCACAAAAATGCTCTGCTTTACCCAGGATTTTGCGATCCTCTTCCCAGGCTAGTTCAATGGGAGGCAGATCTACTTTGAGTATCACAAAAGAGGGAGATGCAGTGATGAGGCTAGGTTCTGAGTAGAGTTGAGGCCTTTCAACAAACAGTAGCTTTTCCCGGGGGCTCCTTTATGAAAAACTCACAGAGCCCAGCCTGGAGCCATTCTCAGGGTTTCTGTTTACTTATTTTCAATTGATTGTCGAGGCTACTAGAGGGAGGGGCAGCCTCTGGCTCTGATTACCCAGTGAAGAAACCCACTCCTAGGGCTGGCGCCCGAGCTGCGTGCCTTTTCCCTGGGTGGAGCTGAGTCTGGCAGGTCACGCCTCCATTAAGTTCTTGTGACCTGCTAAATGACTCGTTTTATTCCAAGGCTTGATTTGGAGCTAGCAGCTCCACTGAGCTTTGTTGGTATCCCAGATGGAGATCTCCAGTACTGGGGGGGGGGTGCCCATCCTTCCTCTGCTCCCTGAGAAGGAGTGAGGACATCAGGCTTCTATTCACGCCGATTCTTGGTTCCTGGGTTGTCTCTGGTCTGTGAACTGCAGGATGAAAATGTCTGCTCCTTGTCAGTTCTTGCTGGTGTTGATTGGAATCTGTGCACCCGCTGCATCTGGCTCCTTCGTCCCGGACTCTCTGTGGCTCAGGTATGGTGCCTGCAGTTGCTGCTGCCACCGCTGCAGCTGCCTCGGCAGCTGCCGGGAAGAGCTCAGATCTGTCTCCTTGCCTGGATTTTCCCTCTCTGGCCTGACTCTCTGACCTGTGATGGCACACTTTGTGTGATTCTCTGGCTTAGGTCTGTTCACTGGAACTCTAAAACTGCTTTCTATGCGAGAGCTTGTTTAGACTCCAGCTTCTCCTCTGCCATCTTCCTGGAACTCCAACAACATATTTCTTCAATGAAATATAACTTAAAAAATTTGTCCCTGAAAGCAATTAATGCTGATTAAAACATTTTTATGTACTAGAAATCCTAAATGCCAGAGAGCAGCTCCTGAAGTAGTTGTGGCACTATCACTTTTTGTATATTCTGCTTACAATCTTCTCTTTTCAAGAGCATTTGATTGTTATTATTTTGGAATTTTGGTTAATATGTATTTGACTGCTATTTTTAAAGAATGCATTACCCAATACTGGATCTCTTTTTCTAACATTTCAGTCTATTCTATTTCTGAAAGAAATACAGCCATTTGAATTACATTAACTGCTTATTGAATTTGAATCAGCCTGGAGAGGAAAAGAAGAAAAAATATGTCTCTGGCTGTATGTCGAGGTAAAAATGTATCTACAAGCTATTTATCTTAAAATCATCTATTTTTCATTATGTTTAGATTCTGATAAAATTTAGCCTCTCAACTCACACAATGTAAATGCAGTCTTATTTCATGCCTTCCAAAAGCAAACAACAAATTACTATTTATTTTAAAATTATTTGTAATTTTTAAAATTATCATTTATTTTAAAAACTGTATTTTTAAAAAGTTAGCCAAGGCAAATGGTTCCACTAGCTATTTAGAGTCATGTTTAGAGTCTATGGTGAAATCCAGAAAGGGAAAAAACATCATGTTTTCATTCATCCTTGAGCCCTCTGATTTACTTCATCTACTTCTGAAAGAGTAAAATTCTGGCTTTGAAGCCTTTTGCTTCATATCCACAATGTGTCACTCTTCCATTATTAATAGGAGAAATTGGAGAAAAGAGAAACCACACTAGAAAAAGAAGAAGAGGAAAAGAGAAGGAGAAATCTAGATTTTTTTCTTCCTCATCTCAATCACAAGGTCTGGATAAAAATTGTAGATATTAGATACAGTGCTCTAGAGTGATTAAACACATCTATAGAAATAGATATTGCCACAAGTGGTCACATGGAGAATGCTTATTTATAAAAAAATTGCAATATCTTCCAATAAGAAATGTTATCAATTTGTTCAGTTCTTGTTTAGGATTTGTTAAATTCTAGTGTGCGCTAGTCAACTATCATAAAGGTATAAAAGAATGATAAGAAACTAGCATCTTAATATCATATTCTAATATTAGCTTAGTTCTGCCTGTGTTATGTGTATGAGGCTGTATTTGAGTTTTGTCTCAATTTCACAAGCTATACTCTTCCAACACATAAGTTGCAAGAAGACTCCTTCTGGAAATATGCTATTTTTATAGCTAAGGGGAAAAAAGACACAGGTAATGAGATAGAAACCTTCCCTTAGAAATAGCCTTTCACCACTTCCGGTTGAATTTGTAAGCAGAAGTAAGTCAAGTGACCCATCTTGGCACTGCAGAGTAGAGGTAAAGCTCACCTACAGGAAGCTGATTCAGGACATAGAGTAATATGCCAAGATATGCAACACTTGAGATAAAGAGGAAAAAAAGAGAACCATAATACAATCAATCATACTTGCCATCACATTAGGTAACATATTTTCTAAAACTACTGAGATCTTCAAATCGTGTCTTTTATGTTTGGTTGTTACAGAAATTAGAGGACATTTTGATACTGAGACAGCATAAAATCTCAGAGAAAGTTAGAGTAATAATTTCAATACTACCTTTTGTTCTCCAAGAAAAGAAACCATTTTACAGACAATAAATTATAATTTCTTACCTAGTATCTTATTTTTCCAGAAATGGATTTTGTTAATATTTGTGATTATCCACCAGAATAAATGTCTTCATTGTTCTGCATCTTGTGCAAACAGCAAGTCAATTAGATGTAAGTGGGAGTTCATCAATAGCACTTTTTAAAAATGCAAAAAATGTGGACAGAGAGCCAATATACATATTTTTCCACCTTCACCTACAACATCCTCTTTCTTCCTTCCTAGGAAACACACACAATCAATAAAAAGGTGTAGATATATGGTTCTTGACCTGGAAAGTGGAAGCAGAATGTTTTGGATGTCGGGGATGACATCCAAAATAGTGTTTTACATAATAATATCACATACAACAACCCTAAGAGTCCTGCAGGTCTTAACACTACTTCCTTAGTGATGTGATAGTAATATCAGCCTTACTGGACTTAATATTGTTTTCCACTTCCTTTTCTACCACCTGGCCTAAATTGTAATACATATTAACAGAATGAAAAAGTAATGCCATCTTAAGAAATTCCAATTGTAACAAGACATGATGAAAAAAGAACTTTACAACTTTGGCTGTGGGGGCGGGATGGGTGGGCAGGAATGGTAAGGGGAAACAAAGGAGGAGGCAAAAACGCTTGATAAGAAATGTACTCATTACCTTGCTCATGTAAATATAATTCCTCTGTACTGTATTTTCACACAAAAAATTATTATTAATATAAAAAAAGAAAGTCATTTAGTGCTCTGGGAATGTGATTTCACGGAACAGTTATTGCTTAGCACGCATGAAACCGTGAGTTCAATTACTCAGTACCACATAAACAGAAAAAGAAACACTGGAAGTGGTGTTTTGCCTAAAGTGGTAGAGTGCTAGCCTTGATTTAAAAAAAAAAAGAAGCTCAGGAACAGTTCCCTGGCCCTGAGTTCAAGCCCTAAGACTGGCAAAAGAGTCATTTAGCTAGGAAATGCAAAATAAAGAACCCATAGTTGTAATATATGATTGCTCCTTCCAACTGATACATATCAATAGTCCTTAATTCATGTACTTTACCTATATTAGAATACTGTGTTGAACACAAAAAGTTTTGTTAATAGGTCATGGCAATTAATACCAGGAATGTGCTTAGATATCAGTGAAGATTAATCCTGGAAATTCAAAGATTCCAAGCTCTTGAGTGGCCACAGCTAATCACAATCAGAAGGGTAGTATAAGTGAGATTTGGAAATCTTTTTGGTAAGTTATGGCACCAAACAGGAAGAGGTTAATTAATAGTTTTGACAGAAGGAATAACTCCAGATGGAAGGAATAAATAATAGTAATAACTAAGTTGTACCATAAACTGTTCTAGAGAACCATTTTTGGTTAGTGAAGAACATGTTATCAATTAGGCTTATTCCTCATTGCCTTTAGCATTCCAATAACTTAGGCTAGTTCATAATCTCTGCGTGATAAGTTGTATATACTTCTATGCTGCTCTTTCATACCTGATCTATTTTGCTTTCTACATATCTGTCTTTCTCTATTTCTCTATCAACAATTTCTTATACTAAGTCCACATACGCAGACAACAGAGGATGCTAATGTAAGAGTCTCATAGCTCATGAGTCATTAATGTAAGAACATGGAAAAGGAGGACATCTTTATTGCTACCTCCATTTTATTGAAAAGCTGCAATGTCACACCATTTGATTCAAATTTCCATTCTTTGTCAACATAGTGTCATTAAGTGCACATAAATGCACATATGAGCTGGGTGCCGGTGACTCACACTTGTAATACTAGCTACTCAGGAGATTGAAACCAGAGGATTGTGGTTCAAAGCCAGCCTGGTCAGGAAAATCCATGAGAATCTTATCTTCAATTACCACCAGAAATCCGGAAGTGGTGCTGTAGCTAAAGTGGTAGAACACTCAACATGAGCTGAAGAGCTGAGGGACAGTGCCCAGGATCAGAGTCCAAGCCCCACGACCAACAGAAACAGTTCCTGAAAAGGAATGACAAAGTCAATAGTAATCTTCCCAAGCAGAAAACATAATTCCAAAATAATTCAGTGCACCTACTTTTGCTGAGTTAAGTTATGGTTTCTTTGCTGAACATAGTCTCTTCTTTTAAAAAATTGTCGAATACTAGCTTTATAATAAACTTCATCTAACATGTCTTGGTTCAAAAGAGAAGTCCATACAGTTGATGTCACTTGGATTTATTACAATCTCAAAGCCAATAGGCAGGAGAGTCTGCCAAACTCTTATCTGTAATTAAACACCAAAAAAGCCAGAAGTGTAGGTTTGGCTCAAGCAGTGGAGTACTAGCTATGGTGGCAGGAAAGACAACGGTTCAGGGACAGGGTCCAGACTCTGAGGTTAAGCCCCAGAACCAGCACAAACTAAACAAGCAAGCAAGCAAAAAAAACCCCACATATTTCTTTGGGACCATCCTTACAGCACTGGTTTGAAAAGAGGCTCCTTTTGCTGATCATACTCACTGGATCCTGCTTTTTGGAATCCTTATTGCTATGGTGAATTCAGGACCAGATTAGAGGAATGGATAACTGACTCCTGCAACAAGACAATCATGTCAGGATTGAAATATCTAGGCATAAGGTACCTTTAAACCTACATGTCTTTATTTCTTTGCAGTAGAACACTTTTAAAACAACGTTATTTCCTTTTTATCTATGTTGGCCTTCAAATGGCATATTGTTTCCTTTTGTAATACTCTCAACTAGAAATTTACAGACAAGTTTTATGTGAGAAAAGAACACACTCGAAAAAGTCAGGGACAGAGTTTCCTTCAAGCTTTGAATTCTTTTCTTGTACAGTAAAACGAGAGCACAAATTAAGTTGAACTTGTCATTTCTCTATGTTCAATTCCTCTCTTGGAATCAGTTTACACTTCCAGTAACAGTTCCTTCCAATTACTTCAAGTAACAATCTATGGTGCTGCTCCAGGTAAAATGAACGTTTTGTGGCTTCATTGAAATAGCACAAGTACATCTTTGTACATGAGGTAACATGTGTTTCAGAAACAACTTAGTCATGAGAAAATACAGAATTTCAATCGCTTATAAAACATTATACATGTACATATGGATATATAAAATTATGTTAAGTGAAATGGACTCTAAGATAGGACACAACTTGATTTTTCTTTATTGTTACCTCACAGGTAGTATGTGATTTTTTTTGTTTCTCTTCTATTTTCTACCTCCACTGTATCAACCCTGTTTTTACTGTATTTGATGTCGGTGATCTGCATCTTGCATATACCTTTTTCTAATGTGGGTAGGAGAAGGGAAATAACAAAATCCTGAAACAAGGATACAGTATGACCCATTGTAACAATGAGTTCTACAAGACACTATGTAGAAAATGAACTTTACAACTTGAGGATTGGAGGGGGGATTTGGGGCGGCGAGCAGGAAAGGGAAGGCAGGGGAAAAACAAAAGAAGAGGTAACAATGCTTGATTGATTATGTACTAATTAACTTACGTATATAACTCTAACCCCTCTGTACAACATTTTTTACAATAAAAAACATGAAAAACCATTATCCTGGAGTACATTAAGTTCAAATTTGCTAAGTGCTCTATAAATTAAGACCAATTTTAAGTGAGAAGGTTCTCGGTGTGTTGTGCATTATTTCACAAATGTACATATGTTAACAGTAGGAGAAACAATATGAATAATAGGAGAAAAAGAAGTTCTGTGTTTAAGTATGGTTACTCAATAGAGTATAGAATACTCTGCAAATAAGACAAATTTGAAAGAATAAAGCCAAGGCCAGTATGTAGATCTACGGAAGTGATATAGAGAAAGCATTATTACTAAGTGGAACATGAAGGATGAGGCCACTCTGTCTCTTCTACTAGCTCTAAATCATGGCAACTAATAATGCAAATTTGTAAAAAAGTAGAATGGAAGAATATTTATAGTTTCAAAGCAAGTCAGATATAAGAGCATGGAGTTAACTGGAAAAAAGCCATGTTGAGAGAGCAGGAATTATATTAGCAATGAACTGTTTGCTAAGTTCACATATCTTTTTATTTCTTTCCTTTACTTTTCTTTTTTCTTTGGTATTTGTGGGGTTGAAGTCTGGGCCTGGGCACTCTTCCTCTACTCTTCAGCTTAAGGATAGCAGTCTACCACTTGATCCACAGTGCCACTTCCAGTTTTCTGGTTGTTAATTGGAGATAAGTGCTTCAGAAACTTTCCTACTTGTGCTGGATTTCAACTGCACTAGCTACTCAGCTACTCAGGAGGCTGAGATCTGAGGATTATAGACATGAGTCACTGTCACCTGGCTTAAGATCACATTTCTAACAGTGTACTCTCAATATATGTAATGTGTATGTTCATCTATCTTTATATGAATCCTCAAGTTAAAAATCTGGGCTACAGGGTAGACTTTACACTCACAAAAGTGTTTCAAGTTTAAAAGTTGATAATCCTGGAGAGATAAAACCTAAGAATGTAAAGGATTCTGGGAAGTTCAGTTTGCATCCAGCCTGGGAAAAAAATTATTTGCGACAATACCTATAATTAAACAGCCTAAACCTGCATTGTAAGAATGGCAAAAGTGATGGAATACTAGATATGAGAAACACTGCTGAATAAGAGCTTGAGGTTTTGGCATACAAACACGCAAGCATGCACATACGCAGAGGCACTTATATGTGTAAACACACATATGAAACAACACTCAGAATGTGTTGAAAAAGTTAGAAAATAATAGAAAATATGTCCTGAGTAAGACTAGAACAAGTGATAATTTTTAATATTAGAAAGTCCTCAAGTGAACTTACCCCAAAAAATCTTGAGAATATTACAAAGGTAGGGACCAGAGATATTAACTCAAGTAATCATTATTAAAGGGATCAGATCCATGGAAGAATGAATCAGAGAAACCTGCAGGTGCATCTGAAAATGTTCATATTCTGTGTCAAATGTTAGAACGTCTTTGAAAATTGTACATAAACAATCAGAGCAGTCAGTCTAGAGGATAAGATCATGGAGAAGTTCAGAATTGCTAGCTTGTTTCTAGATTAAATAAACCAACAAACTGTGGTAGGGCAATGTGATAAAGCCTGGAATTCTAGCACTCAGAATAAGATAGGAGATTAGATAGTGGAATTACATACCTTCCCTGGACCAGGTAGTATAATTTTGTCTCAATAAAACAAGCCAAAAAACATGAAAGGAATACACAGTTGGAGGTTTGGGCTAATTTTTTCACTATGTTTTGATACGTCAAGTTTCCTATTGAAATGCTCTCATATATAATCCTCACTTGTGTTTTACATGCTCTCTTCATTACAGAACATTGTTAGATGCAAAATAGTTCATGATTCCCATTCAAAAATTTGAAAAAGTAAGCATCATTATGTTGGATTCCAAAGCAATGATGAAGGATTACAAAAGCTTAAGCCTGTAGAATTAGCAAAGTTCATCTAATGTAGGACTTTGGAGACCTGCCTAAATTAGAATTTATATTTGAAATAACTGTTTTTTGTTTGTAATTTCATATTCTCTAGGATACTACAAAATTGTTTTCAAGTAGAAGATTTATTTTAGAAATTCACAAATGATTGTGGCATTCTATTTGCCTAGAATTTTCTTTCAAGTGAGGTATATTTAGAAATTAGTTTATAAATAACTCCAATAATTCATGTATAACATGATAATGTGAATAATCCAGACAAAGTTGCCAACAAATGGATGCTATTAATTTATAAATTTAGAAAAAGAGCAATTTTTGGAGACTTTGGTGTAGCATGGTATGAGGAGAGTAATTGAATGAGATCTTTTTTTTTTTTTTCTTCTATCTATACATAACACAGGAAGAAATTTCCTTAAGTACCTCTTAATTACTCATACAATGAGGGAAAAAAATCTAGGTTTAACGTTTGTTTTTATTTTGTTTTTGTTGTTTAGTTTATGCTAGGGCTTGACCTCTGGGTCTGGGCACTGTCCCTGAGCCTGTTTTTGCTAAAGGCTACTGCTCTTCAACTTTAAACTCAGTGCCACTTGGAACTAGCTATTCCTTACGAGTTTATTGGAAATAAGAATCTAAGGAACCTTGCTACCTGGGTGGGTTTGAAACAAAATCTTCAGATCTCAATGTTCCCATATTCAGATCTCCTGAATATCTATGATAGATAAAAATAATATATAATAAAATTAATATAAAATAATAATAATATAAATACTATTTGCAAATATTCTGATCTCAAGAATGCCACTGGAGGGAAAATGATGCAGAAAAGTTTATTGTAGTGTTCTTTGCACAATTGGGAGGGCATCACAGCAGAAGTGTAGTATTTTTTTTCACAATAGTGATAAGCTAGTCATGATGTTAATTCAGGCAATTTTTAGGTGCACCTTACAAGTTGCAAACTGTTGGGCTAGGATGACTTTACAACATAAAAACTTAGGATTGATTGTCATAGAAATAATAGCTTACTCTGATGATAAATGTTTACTCTTCAGGAATTAATTATTATAGATAGGTCATAGTTTTATCTTCTACCAGAATGTGCCTATTTTTTATTGACTTTTAAATATGTAACATCTCATTGGAAATTTGATCTATTGCAGAATTACTTAAAATGTAAACAGATGCTGTTTTAAATGTCTCTGGTATGGCATGATCAGAATTTGAAAATGATTAGTTAGTAGTCATCTGAATTTTGAAGAATAATTATATTCTGTCCTCTTAACAGTTATTCAGTTTTAAAAGTTAGGAATTTCCATAGAATTGAACTTTCTTAGGTTATAGTGTGAGATAATGGTTTTTTCAACATAAAGGCAAGTATATTGTGAAGATATTCCATAGTTTGATAACATTCAAGTTGATGACCCTCTAATAAAGAAAGGGGGAATAAAATTGTATTTACTATACCAATACAGTGAAATTATATTTTATGTAAGTTATTTTTTAATTTAATTATATTGTCAAGGTGATATATAGAAGGGGTTGCTGAATTGTAAGATGATGAATAGATAACATGTAGAACTTTTTACCCACTACCTCACTTTTCTCACAGTTTTCCTTCACCCCAATACCCTTCACAAGTTGTAATGTAAGTTTTCATCATGTTGTCTTGTGAGCATTGATATTACATTGGTTTGTCCTTTGTCCTTTGTCGTGCCATGTTGTTGTTCCTCTTCCCTTCCCTAATTAAAATAAATATGTATACAATGACACATGATACTGAAATCAAACACAGCAGGGGACAAACCATAGGTGAAAACACAAAAGAAAAAAGAATCACAGAATACATTAAAAACAACAACCACAAAGAAAACCTTTGTTTCCATATGTAGGAGTTCATTTTGCTCATCATCATCTTATATATAGCTACTGAGCCATTCTGCTCATCTGCTAGGGCTATCCTAGATATTTCCTACTTGTTATAAATTAGGGAAAAGATGGAATCTCTTTCTTTGTGTCTTGTTTATTTTACTTAGTAGGATTTTTCCATTTCCGTATGAATTGGAAGCATTTTGTCACATGTATCACATTTTGTCAATTCATTCATCTACTGAGAGGCATATTGATTTAAAACATGACTGCATGTAAGTATCACTTAGGATAATTCAAAAATGACAGATGCCACCTCCCCAGATATTCTAAAATCATGATTTTTATTGAAGATAGGATTTCATGGTGGTACAAGTGTTGAGATATCTGGATGAGTCTAATGTATATCTTGACCTGAATTAAGAAGAAAGATATCCAATATCATATGGGTTAAAATGGTGGTGACAAAATATCCCCTTGAGAAAGATATAGGAGGCTGCCAGAAGTATGAAGCAGTTCAGATAATTTTGAAGGATTTAGAAATGCAAGCTCATGTATGTCTCTTTAAATAAAAATTATGTAATTGGAAGGGCAAAAGATGGGGAGGGGAAGAAAATGACTGACAGCAGATCATTGTCCCAAGTTAGAGTATAAAAAGACATAATCTACAACTTCCCAGTTAAAGAGAGAGTAATATACTATGTCCCACTTAATTTAGGTATATGCAAAATATTTATTTGGGTTTTTCCTATTTAACCCTCCAAAATAAATGAAGTCTTATAAGAAAAATTATGTTATTTACATTACCTCAATGTGAACACAAACTGTGAGGAGCCCTCTTTTTCTCAATTTGCACTTGGAAAATAGTCCCTAAGTTGAAGATGATGCGACTGATTAGAGTCAGAGTTAGGGGCTTCTACTTGTACAACTATCCTAGAAGAGTTTAAAGCAATTTTCCCCCAAGATATACAACTACATTTTCTTAAGCTGTACTTTGAACATACTCTCACACCTGAGCACATAATTTGAAATTATACTTCAGCATTTCCTTGGCACATTCTACTTTGTGCCTTTCGCTTTTTTACACATTCCTTTTGAGTTCATAGTTGCTCTATTTCCATTTCATCTATACAAACTGCTAAGAACATTGTTCAACTACCTGTTCTTGTTTGCACAAGACCAGTCTATGTATGAAAGTACTTTGTCCATATTAAGCAATAGGGTAGTACTCACTCTTTGAGGAGAAAAGTTGCACAGTGTAACCCTATGCTCATATTAGAGGATGTAGGATTTAAAGCATTTTGAGACAAACTGATATTAGAATTGAAAGTCTCCTTAGGTCAATTTCCTTGGAGCTCTTTAGTTTTCCCATGAGAAATATAAATAGCCACAAAATCGAGAGCTAATTAGCAACACTAGATCCTAAATGTCGTGTTAGTACAAGTAACCATTGTATTATTGTTACATCAAAATCCTTCCCTACTTACCTAAGGGTATGAGAAAATGAAAGAAAGGCATTAAAGCAAAATGTCTTATCTTTTTAGGCATTCAGTCGTATTGGTGAGGGTAAAGTCTGAACTCTTCCATTCAATAAAAGCTTGAAGTTTATAAAAGAATTCCCTACATATAAGAATTTGTGACAGGTTGATTGACAGGGTTATTTCACCAGGGAGATATCCCTAACAATAACTAAGTTAAATAGAGTATATGGAAGTTATGATGTGTCAATGGCTATTGAGGCATTTTCTATTCTAAAGAATCAATTCGAAGAGTCTTCAGACACATCAGTAATGCTGTATGCTCAACCTAATACTTGGTGTTACTTGTCCTACATTTATAATGAATAGGCTGATAAGACATCCAAACATATCTAAAAATATTTCAATAAGATCCAAAGCTGATGTGGAAAGATGGGCCACACATTGGAACTGTAGGACAAATTAAGGTTTTCTGTGCTGTAGTTCACTCTATAAACTGCTAGATAAACAAAGTCTTCACAAATATTCACACAATACCTATGAGTAAAGTTCATGACAGTTATATGTGTATAATTCTTCTAAGGTCAGGATTAAAGCATTGGTCCCCAACATTTAAAATCAACAGGATCTGTTGAATTTATAGATCCAGAATTTTATGGCTTCATATTCATATCCCAAAATTTTATCAATATGACTTTCACCAAAACAATGTTCTTATTGAACTTGTCTATGTCCTTTTACTTATCAAATCCAAATAGCATATTTTTTTCAATATCTTCTTGCAAATTCCTTCCTTTACTTCTGTAAATCTGTGTTTATTACTTTTATCCCCTTATTTATCTCTTTCTTCCAATCTTGTATACAGTGGTGCCCACATTGCTCACACCTGTGTCAGAACTTTCCTTTTCCTTTTCCCTTCAATAATACCCCCAATTATATTATTCTTTTTCATATTCATGGTCTTAGATATTTTGATGATGTTTAAACAGACACATCTTTGCATCTAAACTTCAGAACTATTAGAATTTTTCCCCTAAATCCATCATTTCCACCTGTGGTCCTTATAACTAAGAGTAGCACTAACACAGTTGCCAGCCAAACGTGTGGAAGCACATTTGATTTCTTCTTACCCTTCTACTCCTTCCTATTAGATAAGATGAATGATCAAGATTTTCTCAGTTTCTGTCACTGAAATGATTTCTATTTTTTGGTTGGGTCCTGTCGTGGGGCCTGAATTCTGGGTTCTGTCCCTCATTTCTTCAGCTCAATACTAGGACTCTAGCACTTGCGCCAGAGCACCTTTCCTGCTTTTTTTCTCTGCTTATGTGGTGCTGAGAAATCGAACGCAGGGCCTCATGCATGCAAGGCAAGCGCTCTCCCACTGAGCCACCTTCTCAGCCCCCACTCAAATAATTTCTATATACTCCTTTTTATGCCCCTGACACCAGCCTGTTTCATTTACTCAACACTGTCACTTAGTCCTAAAACAACCATTTCCAAAGTATGCTTTTTCCCCATAGTCTTTTCATATTGGTCCTCTCCATCACCAAATTACTCTCTTTGTAAGCACACAGAGTGAAGTGTTCAGACACAAATTCTAGTATCATTATTTACTCACTACATTGACTGTTGGCCTTACATTTCTCATCTATAAATGGATGTTATCTACCAGAAATAATGAAGAATATATGTGTTGACTTCTAGAGCAAGAAAAAAGAAAAGTGAAGAGTCCTTACATTTTCCACCTTACCTTACAAATAAGGAAAGAGTCAAATTCAGTTTGTTGGTATAAAGTCACAAATTGTTTCCTGCAGAAATAAAAATAAATTTCACCTCCTGGCACTAAGGTCTATGTCCTTTTAAGGTAACTACAGATAGGTAAGTGGTACTATGTAAATAGTGTCATATTTTTCATATGTACTGAAGAACATACCCTTAATATATCATTGACAACACTGGTTATTGAATAGTATCTATATGAGAATATTTTTGAACTAATCACACTAAGCTGAAAACTACATCTTAGTCCATCAAAATGTGGAAATAATTAAGTTTATTTATAAGAAAATAATACCACCAAGAAAAGTGTGTATACATTAGAGAGACTGCAGGAATAACATTACGGTTTTTACTGTTTCTACCTGTTTATATGATATTTCTTGATATTGAAACTCTCCTCTTGTTATTCTTATTATATGTAATCCAACGCTATTTATTACTATATATTCAATGTGGGAAATATAGCTTCAAAAATGTGTAAATTTTTTTCCTTTTCAATCACAATATTGTCATTATCAGGTTACACTGTGGTCATCATCATCCTCATCAAAATTATTATTAGCATCATAAGTGCTAACTATTGAAACTCTGATATGTACCTATGATTTGTGATTATTTGTCTTTTGATTAATAATTTTAATGTTACCACTGTGCATGCATCCATATAAAAATTTTGAACAAAGAAACAAAAAAACTAAACCATAACAGTTAGCTTGACTATGTGCTTATAACAAATTATAGAATAGATTTTTGAAGTTTTGCAATTTCCTAACCAGTATGAGTTAACTTCCTCTCTCCCCACCACTACACACAAATATTTAAGAGTTTGAACAGAATTATTTCAAGTAATATACTATAAATATTAATACAATATCATGTATATATCTAAAATTCCCTTAAAAGTAATAAACGCTACATTCTATTGAAATATTAGTTATTTTATTCTAGGAAACTTTTGGAAAAATAGACTGTATATCTTTGAAATAAAAAGGTCAAAAATGGTAGCATAAAAAGTTTTAGAGGGACTCTGTCTTCAGAAATATATATCTATATCTATATCTATATATATATATATAATATGTATAATTTAGTGAAACAAAAATCTTGAGATATAATTAAAGTTAAAAAAAATACATTACACCAAGTGCCAATGACTCACACCTATAATTCGAGCTATTCTGTGTAATGAGGTCTTAGAATTGTGTTAGAAACTAGCCGAGACAGAAAAGTGCTTGTTAGATTCTAATCTCAAATTAACCACTAAAAACAGGAATTAGCTCTATATTTCAAGTTGTAGAGTGCTGGCTTTGAGCACAAAATGGCTTAGGGACAATGCCTAACCTTGCAAACAACATCAAGAACAACAACAAAATATATCACATTAATTTCACAGAAGCATCTTTTACCTGCTGTGAACATTTCTTAGAAACATGAATACATGCGCATGGAAAATGTTAGGTAAAAAGTAGAGAATATTTACGTCTTTGTTAAAGACATGACTATTTAGATTGTTTAAGATATTTAGGTAATGATTCGAAATTAAGAATAATGATAATATATTGGGACTGGTCTTTTATTCTATTTTACGATAGTAATAAAATGATATTTGTAATTATTCTGTAAAATTGCTCTTGCTTGGTATTTTAATTATAATAAGTGATAAACTTTTTTAAATGATTTCCATAGGAAAGGATAGTTTTAATGGTATTAATTCTTTGGTAATTTCAATACAATTAAGAAAATTATTGCAAGGCTGGTTTGCTCTAAGACTATATTTGTTTTCTTGTTCTAGTTTTCATATGTTCGTAGAAATTAAAATTCCAAAAATTCAATGGATGTTGGCATTCAGGATCATCTTCATAGATACTAATAATGATACTAATAATGGAGTCACTTAAGTGGAATTGTTTTATTTCATTTGTTTTTGTCACAAATAAATCAAGATGATTGTGTATTTTGTTTCTTTTCACGTTATTGGTTCTTATCCTGAGAATACTTTTTTCTAGCAAAGTAGAGAAAAACAATTGGATTGAGCAAGTAACATATGGCTATCATAAAATGCAGATGCATAGATTTGTGTTTTCTATCATTTGCTAAAAGTTTCTTCCAGAAAAGGTTATCAATTACGTATAAGTGATGTATAATTCCTAGATATTCCAGTTATCACATACATTTTTTGATTGGGTTAGCTCTGAATAAACTCAAAAAACAGACAATAAAACTCAAAATAAACAGAAATCACATCTTTGTTTTAGAAGCTGTAGTTTACAAAGAATTTTTAGCCAACAACAAAAACTTCTTTTTGGGTATTTTGTATTTTGTGTGAAGAATTTTCAACTATAGTTTTATTTTTTTGCTGACATGAAATTCACATGCAATATATTATCTCCTTTCATTGTATACATTTTAGTGCTTTGGAAGTGAATTGTGCAATCATAGGTTTTCTAAGCCTAATTTTTACAAACTTGCCTTTCTTCAAATAGAAATGCTATAAATTTTATAACAGATATTAAAATAGATATAAAATTGAATTACAGGAATTTTTCCTGCATAAATCTTCTATAGGGTGTCTTTTCAAAATTTGTTTTGGGGAATTATTTTCAGGTTCTCACTCATACTGTCCAAGTGCACTGTCAATGATCTACATTCCCGATCCATACAAGTTTTTTACTTGTCTTTAATACATACATAGAAGTGTAATGGCTAGAACATATACAATTCTCTTTGACCTTTTGAAGACTTGAAAACTTGCTTGCTAAATGACTGTAGTATTACACAAATCATTCTGCTATGCGGAGTATATCAATTTCTCCACAAATGCATTACTATATTTTGTGTCTTCTTTTTATATTATGGTCATACCAGTGAGCTTTCTTTTTCTTTTTTCTTAGATACTAAAAAGGAGCTTAATTCATATGCTTCTATTGACTATTAATTTATATATGTTCTTTATAGAAATATCCTGTTCGGGAAAAATTTATACAGAATTAGAAAATATAAAAGTACTTAAGATTCAGGATCACTGTAGAATTAACATCGTAGCATTAACAAATATGTGCCCTCTATCTGTTGGATATGTTTTCACTACTTTCATAGAATTAAGAAAGGTTATCAGTTGATATTAGTTTATTCTTGCTTTTCTTTATCCACTAATGCTTACCATGTCAACTTTTTGGAAACCTTTACTGATCCATTGTCATGAATTTTTACATTTATGTTTTGTAGGTTTTTACAACTCACATTTAGTTTGATAATTTTTTTTTAATTTTTGTATAAGGTTTGAGGAAGTAGTCTAAGATCATCCTTTATAACTAGAGAGGCAATAGTGCCAATACACCCATTTAAGATTCTATATTTATTTCATTAAGTCATGGCATCCTTTTCAAAATCTATTGACAATAAAACTAAGAATTTATTTTTGATAAATCTGTTACATTCTAATATATGTCGGTTCTTTCACTAATAAACATGGTAATAAGAATCAAATCTATTATGAGGCCTCAAGCTACACCATTTTACAAGATTGTTCTGACTGACCTGTATTTGACTGTGGCAGTCAAATATGTAAGAAATGAGGCAATATGCCATTCATTTGCACTTAATAAGTGAGAAAGAATTTTCGAGGTCTTTTAAAATATATCATAAGTTTAATGAAGAAACTATTCTGTCACATAATATGATAATCAGATAAAGATGATATTAGAGAAAAGAACAGATTGTGCTAAGTTTTGGGATGTTAATGTATGTACTTCTTTTGGTTTTGGAAAATTGTGCGGATTTCAACTTGGGGTATTGTTCTTGCTAGGCTGCATATCAGTGGTTAATTTTAGTATAGGGGTTCCCTTTCCACAAGAACATGCACCTGATCTGTCCTTTTATTCTTCCCATCATCAATGGCATCAGAGTTGCACACCTACTTGTCTACCTTCCTGGATTCTGCAGTCCTTCCAATCTTAGTCTCTAGATAGTGCAGGATGGTGGAAATGATCCAATGCACCCAGCTATAAATTGAGAAGGAACTTCCCTAAAATTTGTCCTGGTTTCTGTTCTCAAGCCTCCTAAGTAGTTAAGAGTACAGATTGGAGCCCCTGGTGCCAAGCAGTAGTATTTTTAAAACAATTAGAAATAAATATGACAGGCTTGTGATAACCTCAGGAAAAGAATAAAAGAGCAGTGAAGCATAGAGGACAGACAGAATATTAACTAGCTACTCAGAGGGTGAATCAGCTTAGCTAGCTACTTGGGAGGCCGAGATCTGAAGAACACTGTTCAAAGCCAGTCCAATCATGAAAAAACATGTGATTATCTCCAAAAAACCAGAAGTGCAGCAGTGGCTCAAGTGGTAGACCACTACCTTGGGCACAGATGCTTAGAGCAGGAATGATGAGTGCATGCATGAGCACATGAACATGCACGTGTGTGTACAGGCACGTGTGTGCACACACACACAAATGAGTATTTCAATGCAGAGTTCTTTATTTTTTTAACCTTGCTGCACTTTATTTCCCTGTATTAGTTCACAAATTAACAAAATCAGCTAAGCACCTATTTACATACAACTCCTCATGTTTCTCTAAAGTCTACTCTCTTTTTGGCAGCCTGCTCTTATTTGACCCAAAAGTAAATTATTCAGAAGATCAATTCATCTCCCTCAACTCTGTAATGTTAGATGATTGTTTAAGTTCTTCCTAGCAATACAATTTTGTGAAATCCTGCGTCAAGCAGCATATTTTTTTCATGAAATGGCAAGCCTCTCGAAAAAAAAAAATATATAGGTTTTACTCCTCCTGGCAAGCATCTGGAAATTTATTACCTTCATATAATCCATGATATGTCTGTGTATGCCAAAGACGGCTGTGAAAATAAAAAGAACCTTCTAAGCACATAGAATTCGTATAAAATTAATAGGTATGAAGGTTTTTTTTTATATTCTGAAAATACCATACAGAGGAGTTACAATTACATGGGCAAGATAATGAGTACATTTCTTATCAAGCATTGTTGCCTCCTCCTTTATTTCCCCTTCCTATCCCCTTCCATCTCACCTCTCCTGCCTCACCCCATTATACTCCGGCTTGCGAAAGTTTTAAAGTTCGTTTTTCGACATAACATCTTCTACATCTCATTGTTACAATGGGTCCAACTCTATCCTTTTTTTGATTTGTTTTTTCCATGCCCCTCCATAAATTATACCAACATAAAATATAGTGAAAACAGGAGTTATATCGTGGGGGAGGGACATACAAAGCAACAAAAAATCATCTTATAAATATGTTAAAAACAATCGCATGAAAAAAAAAATTGAATACTTATCTTGGGGTACATTTCACCTAACATCAACGAATCTTACCTTTTCTGCTTGTCTCAGACATATACTATTTATTACCAATAAGGGAAACCATGGGGCCTATGAGTATTTAGGCCTGGCTTACTTCACTTAATATAATTTTTTTCCAAGACTTTCATTTTCCTAACAATGGGGCAATGTCATTCTTTCTGGTGGAGAAAAAGAATTCCATTGTGTACATATACCACAATTTCTTGATCCATTCATCTACTGAGGGGCATCTGGGTTGGTTCCAAGATTAGCTATGGTAAATAATGTTACCATAAACATAGTTGTGCTGGGAGCTTTAGTGTGGTCTTCTTTGTGATCATTTGGGTAAATGCCCAAAAGTGGGATTGCTGGTTCATAGGGGAAGTCTATGTGGAGTCTTTTGAGGAACCTCCATACCACTTTCCAAAGTGGTTGAACAAGTTTACACTCCCACCAACAATGCAGTACGTTTACCCTAACCACATCTAATCCTGCATTTGTTGTTATTAGAGTTCTTGATTTTTGCCATTCTAACTGGCGTGAGGTGGTATCTCAATGTTGTTTTGATTTGCATTTCTTTTATGGCTAGGGATTTTGAGCATTTCCTCATGTGTCTATTGGCCATCCTTCTTTCCTCTTCAGAGAAGTTTCTCTTTACGTCTTTAGCTCACTTATTTATTGGGCAGTTGTTTCTTTTAGGATTTGTTGTTGGGTAATTTAATTTTTTTGGAGTTCCAGATATATTTTAGATATGAGACCCTTGTCCATTGTATGGCTAGCGAAGATCTTCTCCCAATTCGTGGGCTTTCTATGGATCTTTCTAACTATGTCCTTTGCCATGCAGAAGCTCTGCAATTTCATGCAATTGCATTTGTCCAAACTTTTGTTGATTTGTTGTGTTTCTGGGTCTCTAGTAAGAAAGTTTAGGCCTGTGCCAAGGAGATCTAGCGTTTCTCCTATTCCATCCTGTAATGTTTTCAGAGTGTCTTCATGACTCTGAGGTCTTTGATCCATTTGGAGTTGATTCTGGTACAGGGTGATATATAAGGATCTAGATTTAGTTTTTTATAACTAGTTAACAAATTTTGAGAGCACCATTTACTGGAGAGACTGTCTTTCTTCCATTCTATATTTTTAGCTCCGTTATCAAAGATTAGATGGCTGTAGGACTTTAGGTTCATTCCTGGGTTTTCAATTCTATTCCATTGGTCCTGAGGTCTGTTCTTATGCCAGTACCAAGCTGTTTTGATTACTATGGCTTTGTAGAAGAGTTTGAAATTTGGTATTGATTTCCTCCAGCACTGTTCTTTCTGTTAAGGATCGTTTTTTGCTATTCGGGGTGTTTTATTGTTCCATATGAATGTTTGGATTGCCTTGTCTATTTCCTTGAAGAATGAGGTTGGAATATTGATAGGTATCACATTCAATTTTTAGATAGCATTGGGAAGTATTGCCATTTTCATGATGTTGATCTTTCCAATCTAGGAACATGGAACTTTTAGCCAATTTCTAAGTCTGTTTTGGTTTCCTTTTTCAGGTATTTAAAGTTTTCATCATAGGGTTCCTTCACTACTTTGGTTAATTCCTCGGTATTTTATTTTTGGGGGGCTATTACGAATGGAGTTGCTTTCATAATTTCAGCTACACTTTTCTCATTGTTGGCATACAGTAAATCCATTGATTTTTCAGGCTTAATTTCATACCCTGCTACTTTGCCAAAGTTTTGAGTCACCATGAGTAACTTGGGAGCGGAGGAGTCTTTAAATACAAGATCATGTCATCTCCAAAGAGGGAGAGTTTGACTTCTTCTTTCCCTATTGGGATCCCTTTTATGTTTGCATCTTGTCTTATTGCTGTAGATAGGGATTCTAATACTAGATTGAAGTACAGTAGAGAGAGTGGGCATCCTTGTCTTGTCCTGAGTTCAGAGGAAATAGCTTTAGTTTTTCACCATTGAGTATAATGCTTTCTGTAGTTTTGTAATACACAGCCTTTATTGTATTGAAGAAGGTTCCATGGATTCCTAATTTTTCTGGGACCTTCACCATAAAGGGGTCTTGGATCTTGTCAAAATCTTTTTCTGCATCTATTGAGATAACCATGTGGTTCTTATCCTTGCTCTTGTTG
This sequence comes from Dipodomys spectabilis, assembly GCF_019054845.1. Classification (NCBI taxonomy): domain Eukaryota; kingdom Metazoa; phylum Chordata; class Mammalia; order Rodentia; family Heteromyidae; genus Dipodomys; species Dipodomys spectabilis. Next base: position 773,993 of record NW_024871031.1, on the reverse strand, counting down.
ATGTGATGAATTATGTTAATTGATTTGCGTATATTGAAGCAGCTTTGCATCCCTGAAATGAATCCTGTTTGATTGTGCTGTATAATTTTTTGGATGAATTGTTGAATTTAATTAGCCAAAATTTTGTTGAGAGGCTTTGCATCAAGGTTTATCAAAGAAATGGGTCTATAGTGCTCTTTCTTTGATGAGGGTGTTGGGATGAGGGTTATGATGGCTTCATAGAAAGCTTTCCGTGGTGAACTTTCTCTTTCAATTTCATTGAAGAATTGGAGGAGTATTGGTGTGAGCTCTGCTTTGAAGGTCTTGTAGAATTCTGCTGTAAAACCATTTGTTCTTGGGCTTTTCTTAGATGGGAGGTCTCTTATTGCTGTTTCTATTTCAGTGCTTGATATGGGCCTGTTAAGATGGTTTAACTCATCTTGGTTTAGTTTTGGCATGTCAATAATTGCCAGGAAAAGGTCCATTTCTGCTCTCAAACATATTAGCATGAAGTTTTGAGCAGTATTCCTTTATAATGTTCTGAATCTTGGTTGTTTCTGTAGTGATGTTTCCATTCTCATCTCTGAGTTTATTTCTTTGGGCGTGTCTCTTCTTTTTCTGATAAGACTTTTTTATGGGTCTGTCAATTTTGTTATTTTTTTTTCAAAGAACCTTCTCATTTTTTTGATTCTTCCTATGGTTTTGTTAAAATTCTAATTCATTTAATTCTGATTGAATTTTAATTATTTCTTTCCATCAACTGGATTGGGGTTTATCTTGATGCTCTTTTTCAAGGAGTGTCAGATCTCATTAAATTGTTGGTTTCAGTTCTCTCCAATTTGTTGATGTAGGACCTCAGAGCTATAAACTTGACTCTGAATCATGCCTTTGCTGTGTCTCGAGGAGCAGATAATCTCTGTGCTAATTTTTGATGAATATCATGAACATTTGAACTTCATTTCTAAGCTCTTCCATGATGCACTGGTGCTTCAACAGTGTGTTTTTCAGCCTCCATGTGTTACTGGACTTTCTTTGGTGGCTGTTCGTGTTGAGTTCTAATTTTATTCCCTTTTGGTCTGAGAGAATGCAAGATATGAATTCAATGTGTCTGAATTTTGACAAGGTTGATTTGTGACCTAAAATGTGGTGTATTTTGGAAAATTTTCTATGTGCTGCTGAGTAAAAAGTGTATTCTGATGCTGCTGGATGAATATTCGCTAGATGCCTGCTAAATCAGTTGATATATGCACTTGTTTCGATCGGCAGTTTCTCTGTGGATTTTTTGCCGAGTTGATCTATTTAGTGGGGATAGTTGTGTGTTAAAGTCCCCAACAATTAATGTCTTTGGATCTATGTGAGATTTAAAGTAGTATTTCTTGGATAAATTTGGGTGCACTATTGTTTGACAATATTTAGAATTGTAATATCCTCCTGAAGGAGAGATCCCTTAATTAGTATGTAGTAACCTTCTTTATCTCTTCTCAATAATTTTAATTTGAAGTCTATTTTATCTGATATTAGGATTGCAACTCCTGCCTATTTATGGGGGCCATTTGCTTGGTAGATTTTGTTCCAGCCTTCACTTTCAAAATGTGTTTGTTTTTTTATGGGCAAGTTGTGATTCCTGAAGGTAGCAGATAGAAGAATCTTTCATTTTAAACCAACTAGACAGTCTATGTCGCTTAATTAGAGTTAGATCCGTTAATATTGAGAGATAAGACTGAGCGTTATTTGGGTGTTCCTGCCATTTTATCCACCTTCTTGGGGGCTACGCGTACTGGGTTCTTCCTATGGTTCTTGGATTCTGTTTGAGTGTGGTTTCTTGGCCTTTATTATGGTCTTGTTGGTTTTCTATGTGTAGGACATCTTTAAGTAGCTTTTGTAGAGCTGATTTGGTGGAGATATATTGTTTATTTTTCTTTGCTATGGAAGAGTTTTATTTGACCTTCAGTTATGAAGGAGAGTTTAGCTGGGTACACTATTCTTGGTTGATAGTTGTTTGTCTTTAGGGCATGGCATACATCATTTCACGCTCTTCTTGCTTTAATTGTCTCTGTTGACAAATCTGAGGTAATTCTAATTGGTTTTCTTTTATAGGTGACTGATCTTTTCTCCTTGACAGCTGTAAGGATCTTTTCCTTGGTCTGAATTGATCCTGTGTGGATTATAATGTGACTATGGGATGTCCTGTTCTTGTCTGGTTTATTTGGAGTTCTAAAAGCTTCTTGTATCTGAATATGCCTATCTTTTTGTGTGTTTGGAAGTTCTCTGCTGGGAGCCTGATAAACAAATTTTCTAAACCATTAACTTCTGTATCTATGTGCTCCTCTACACCCATTTCCCTCAGGTAGGCCTTCTGATGGTGTCTTTCAAGTGTTGAATATATCTATCATATTTCTTGGAATTGTCTTGGATAGTTGTATGGTCTTTATCTATAATACCTAGGCTGTCTTCAATGCTGGAGATTCAATCTTCTGCATGGTCGAACCTACTGTCAAGACTTTCTATATTTTTCATTTCTTTTCTTTCTAATTGGTCGGCTTTTATTGCTTCAAATACTTTGTTGGAGCTTTGTTTTAGGTCTTATATGAAATTCTTTACTTTCTTAATTTGGTGTTCAGTGTTTATTCTCAAATCACTTAGTTGATTGGTTATGGTTTCCTTGTACTCCCATTCTTTCTGTTGGACTCCATTCAGCATTCCTTTGTGGTCTCCCTGACTCCTTTCAGGTGTCTGTTTGTGGATTCCATGAATGGCTCTATAGATCTTTGTCTATGCTCATCCCGCTCTTGCAATTCTTCTATTCCTCTTTGATTAGATTTCTCATGTTCATGCAACTTCTGTAGTTCTCTTTGACTGATCTCAGCCTGCTCACACAATTCCTTTATTTCTCTTTTAGTGTTCTCAACCTGTTCACGCAATTCCAGTATCAAACTTTGAGCAGCTTCCTCACAGCCATGAGCTTCCTGTTTTGATCTTAGGTTTGCCTCCTGTCTCTCCCTATCACACACACACTGAGTCCTTTACAGGGTTTCAATCTTTTCATTCACCATATTTACCAGTAGTGTTTGTAGAGCTTTTTGGGAACTCTCCTCTGGATTATACATTGTCTGTTCTGTCACCTGATTATCTTGAGTGGGAATTGAGATACCCGGACTTGCCATTTTCCTTGTGTTTTTCTTGCTTATTCTGCCCCTTTGGGATGAAAGTAATGCCAGTTTTGTGCTAGAACACCATTTTTAGGCAAGCATCAACCAAAGTCCTGTAACTGCATAGTCAAAAGTCTGCGGATACAATCTAGTTCAACAGCTACAGTCTATTCAGCATTAAACAACTACATATTAATGGGCTAAGAATAGCAAAGAAGAATTTGACAAACCAGAAATTATTATGTTTAGGGAGAAAGGTGCGGGAAAATAGGGTTAGAGGGATATGGAAAGGTAAAAGGCGAGTGAAATTAACCACGTCCTAATCTCACAGAGGGAAATGGATTGGAAAGAATGATAGGAGAGAGAGAAGAAAAAAATTTAAAAAGGGACCAGAAAAAAATGGAAAGACAAATATTTAAACTCTTAAAAGTAATGAAAATTTAAAGAAGTAATATTGAGAGATGAATGGAGATAGGATGAGAGGAGGGGAGGGATAGAAAGGAGACCTGAAAAACTAAAAAATAAAAATACATCAAATATTGTATAGGTATAAATAGATAATAATGCTATTAAGGAATTTAATCTTTTTTTGTCAGTTTAATCTCTGAATATTTATTAGAAATAATGGTAACCCCAATAATAGTGTTTGCTATAAGTTTGTCACAAAAGAAACATACAAACCAAAAAGTTCAGAGACATAAATCTTAAAATATAATTTCATGATCATAAAGAATTAAAGTATCAATGAATAAAAAATATAGTACATGCAGTATCTTTTTACAGAAAATATAAAATATTAAAAAGGGATGAAGGAATTCCTACTTAAATTTTGTGATAAATTATGTGCATGATGGTTAGAGCCAATAATATACTGGGATAAATTGTGTCCAAATTTATAGGTAAAATTATTATTGTTTGAACTAGCCTCTTAAAGGGTAAGGAATTTAATCTTAAGAGGTTTTGAATTGAGTAATACATTTTTGGATTAAGTATGTACACAATGGGGGATAAGGTCTTATAATCAGTGACAGGTATATATGAGGATGAGCAGAACAACAAATAATTCATGCAAAAAGAACAAAAGATGAAAAAGTAAAACAAATGAGAAAGAAAGAACAAAAAAGACCAAAAGGTCAGTAGAGATTTTTTTTAAAAAAGTACACACACACACATATACACCTAAAATAAAAATTATAAGAGTAAGAAAAAAAGATTAATAAAAACAATTTTTATAATTAAAAAGTAAAAATTTAAAAAAGATACAAAAAAAGACTTCTTTGATTTTGTTTTTGGGGGATTGATGGGAAGATCCTGTATCTCCCTTGTGTCTGTAACCAGTCTCTTGAAGTCTCTGCTCAGGTTGTGGTGTTTGGTTTTCCTGTGGCTTGATTGGTTTTTGAAGTCAGTTGGTTTGAGCAGGCAGAAAAATTCTCTGCAGTGCCAAGGATTTTATGAACCACCTTCCAGGCTAGTTCAGTTGGAGGTAGATCTGCTTTGAGTATCATAAAAGAGGGAGATGGCTGTTTCCTCTAGTTTAGAGTTGCTGTGATAAGGCTGGGTTCTGGGTAAAGTTGAGGCCTTTCAGCAAACAGTAGCTTTTCCCTGAGAGGCTAGCTTTTGAGACATTCACAGAGCCTAGCCTGTAGCCATTCTCAGGGTTTATGTTTACTGATTTTCAATTGATTGTCAGGGTTGCCATAGGCAGGGGCAGCCTCTGGCTCTGTTTACCCAGTGAAGAAAGCCACTCCTTCGGTTGTGTAGCTTTCTCTGCCTGGTTATGGTGACTTTCCTATGGGTGAAGTTGAGAATGGCAGGTCAGGGTAGGTACTTGTGACTCGCTAAATGACTCTTTTGTTTTCATCAAAGGACTGAGTTAGAGCTAACTGCTTAGCCAGGCCTTTGTCTGTATCAAAGATGGATATCTCCAGTGTTGGGGGGAGGGGTGGCCTTCCCTCCTCTGTTCCCTTTGAGAAGGAATGAGGATGTCAGTTTTGTACTCACGCTGGAGTGTTGGTTCCTAGGTAGCCTCTGGTCTGCTATCTGCAAGATGAAGATATCTGCTACTTGTCAGTTCTTGCTGGTGTTGAGTAAAATCTGCTCATATTTGTCCCAGACTCTCTGGGTTGTAGGCATGGTTGCTATGGATGCCACCTCAGCTGCCACAGCTGCCCCAGCCGCCCCAGCCATGGCTGCTGGAAAATGCTCTGATCTGTCTCTTTACCTGGATTTTCCCTCTCTGGCCAAACTCTCTGTACTGTGATGGCACACTTGGTGTGCCTAGGACTGTTCACTGGAACACTAGAACTGCTTTCTACGCGAGAACTTCTTTAGCCACCAGGTTCTTCTCCACCATCTTCTCAAAATTCCTGAAGGTGTTTAAATATTACTGGAATTGTTTCGGAATAAATAATTTTCACCTTGACTATCTTGAGAAAAAATTGGTTTCTCAGCACTATAGGTAAGAACTTGAGTGAAGGAAACAAAAGGAAAAATGAAGAACAACTGAACACACACATTCAAAAGAAAAAAAACAACCCAAGAAAACAAGTTAACTCAGTACTCAAGAACCTGCAGGAAATGCAAAGGTTTTTTTTTTTAAATAGCTACGATAAGCTTATCAAAATCCTGAGTACATGGGAGTCTACTGTTGTGAGGATAGTGGTTAAAGCTCAGACTGGACAGAAAGATCTGTACACAATGCCAGGCACCTGTTATTCTAAATTCCAGGAAGAATAACATGAAGTAGATTGAGCCCACGATCATACACAAGTAGGAAGCGAGATTCTATCTGAAAGTTATTCAGGATAATTTAGGGCTGGGGGCATGCCAAAGTGTTAAGAAGATCCATTTAGGAGACACAAGACACTCAATTCCAATTCTAATATTATGGGTATTAAAGAAAAAAACTATGATTTTAAATAATGGGAATAATTGTAAGATTTGAATATTTGAGTGGAGAAAAATGCATGAGAGAGATAGAGTTTACCCATGTTGCAATGCTTTGTACTTCAGTGATAATATTATGTGGTACTCCAGACATAACAGAGTTACCTTGCAAATGAGCATGGATGTGCATTTGGGTGAAGGAAATACTCTACTTACACAGGTGTAAATTAAATACTTTTTTGGGGGAGATTTTAGTTCTTGATCTAAGAGCCTGGGTGATATCTCTGAGTCTTTTCTCTCAAGGCTATCACTCTACTACTTTGAGCCACAGTTCCAATTCTGATTTTCTGTTGGTTGTTTGGAGATAAGAGGCTCATGGACTTTCCTGCCCAGGATGGCTTCAAACCATGATGGTCAGATCTCAGCCTCCTGAGTAACCAGGATTCCAGGCCTGAGCCATCCATTTTTTTAATAATTTCGTAAATTGTACAGTTACAGATGTTATAATTTATCATTATAACCTTTATAATATATGTGTGTATATTTATATCAATGCATACATATAGAAATATTTTAACATATTTTTATATCTACAGTAGATTTATGAAATCATCCTTCATTATAAAATAACATGGAAACAAGTTTAATGAGGAGCAAAGCAAAGGGAATTGTCATGTTTCTTGTTGTTGAATGAAATATGAATTGTGTGAATCAGTTTGAGAAAACCATTTAACAAAATGGATAATGACTACTAATTCCTATCCCTTTATTTGCCCATATTGTGCATCCTCACACATGAGTGTCAAAGTAAAACCACACTTTTTTGCCTTTGTATTTAAATCATATGTTATAATTTAGCGGTTATGTGAAGTAATCAAATAAAGATTAAAATAATAGTGAGACTATGAGTTAGAGCTGAAAATTATTTTAAATATAATAATAGCTAATTAAATTCCATATCTCTTAGGTTTACTCTATTGTCATATCCCTTATTCCCACATTAGGAAAGTACATAGAAGATTCTCACTAAATTATGTGTAAAATTATGAAAAAATGTGTTAAAAGAATATGGGCACATTGGGGCTAGTAAAGTGGCTCAGTGGTAGAGCTTTTGCCTTGCATGCATGAGGCCCTGGGTTTGATTCCTCAGCACCACATAAGCAAAAAGAAGAAAGCTGGAAGTGGTGCTGTGGCTCCAGTGGTAGATTGCTAGCCTTGAGCAGAAAAGCTGAGGGACAGCACCAGAGGGGCCCAGAGTTCAGGCCCCTCGACCGGACAGAAAAAACAACAACAACAACAACAACAAAGAATAGGGGCACAGTGTGGTTTTAGCTGATTGAGACCTGTAGGGGGTAGTGTGTTTTTGAGGACTTGATAAACGTTGTGATGGAGATGAAGAAAGGGATATGCTTATTCTGGAAAATTGGCTAGAGGATTGCTCACATAAAAATAGTTATGAATTCTTCCAAAAGGTTACAGTAAAATCGCTCTCACAATCATGTTCACTACTGCACTATTCACCGTAGAGAACTTATGGAAACAGCCCAGATGATCTTTAGCGGAGGGATGGTTGGACAAAGTGTTGCACAAATATACAATTAGGTTGCACTCATCCATTATAAAGACTGTTACAGCATTTGCAAAGAAATGGATAGATCTAAAATTATGTTAAGTAAACGAAGTCAGAGCCAGACACACCAAGGATGTGTATTTGGAAGCTAGAATTTTATGCAAGTTAAACAACTGTATTAATCAAAGCATGCTATTTGCAGTGGAGTATTTATTTATTTATTTATTTATTTATTTATTTTTGGGTTCAGTCATGGGGCCTGAACTCTGGGCCTGGGTGCTGTCCCTCAGCTCTTCAGCTCAAGGCTAGCGCTCTACCACTTGAGCCACAGCGCCACTTCTGGCTTTTTTCTTTTTGCTTATGTGGTGCTGAGGAATCGAACCCAGGGCCTCAGGCATGCAAGGCAAGCACTCTACCACTGAACCACCTTCCCAGCACTGTAGAGGAGTATTTAAAAGTTGTAATTTCTTATAAAATTGAACTTTTAATTCAACAGAGTGAATACCAGGAGACTATCACTTGGAAAAGGTGAGGGAAAGTCAAAGGGAAGGATTAAATAGACTTCTGGAAGTAGAGAGTGAAGCCATAATATTCAATGCAGATAGTATGAAACTAGAAAAAATGAAAGTGGGGTGAGGTTTGGAAGGATGTGAGAAAGTTATGTAAAGATCCATTGTAATTATAAACCGATTCGTTGAATTTAAAACCCTTTGTACAACTATTTTATAAAAATATAATTAAAAACGATGGGGCTGGGAAGGTGGCTCAGTGGTAGATCGCATGCCTTGCATGCCAGAGGCCCTGGGATCGATTCCTCAGTACCACATAAGCAAAAAGAAAAAAAAGCCAGAAGTGGCGCTGTGGCTCAAGTGGTAGAGCGTTACCCTTGTGCTGAAGAGCTGAGGGACAGCGCCCAGGCCCAGAGTTCAGGCCCCATGACCGGACCCAAAAAAAAAACAAACAAAAAAACAAAAAAAAGATGGAGACATCTGATCTTAAACAATGAGTCAATATGATAATTTCCTGCTCAGAAATTTTCTTTGCAGGTATTTTCCTCATAATGACATAAAAGTGAACAACGCAATTAATATGAATATATCACATGATAAAATAACAGGTAGAAAGTATCAAACTCTGATTGTTTTTCCAAGTACTTTACCTTTGGTATCTAATTTAATCCTCACAATAATCCCATAAAGTGGAACTACTTCTATTTTTAATTCTAAGTTGATGATATTAAATCTTCAGAGTTGCAATTACTAGTACAAGATTGCACACACGGTAACTGTTAGCCTGCCGTCCATTCCCACCATATCAAATAACCTCATTCTATTTTGTAACTAAATACCAGCACTCAGTCTACTAATTCTAGGAAAATATCCCAAAATTATTGTGCACACTCTAATAATATTTCACTTTATCTTTCTTAGAAAATAGGTAACTAAGCCGGATACTGGTGGCTCATGCCTACAAAGCCAGCTACTCAAGAGGCTTAGATCTGAGGATTGTGGTTCAAAGCCAGCTCTGGCAGGACAGACTGTGAGATTCTTATCTTTAATAAACCACTAGTAAACTGGGAGTGGCACTGTGGTACAAGTGGTAGAGTGCTCGCTTTGAGTGGAAGAGCACAGGGACAGTACCCAAGCCCAGAGTTCAAGCCCCATGACCAACAACAACAACAAAAAAGAAAATAAGTAACTGTAATATGAAAAGTCCAAGTTCATAATCACTTACACCTCCCTGGTGAAAGGAATTGCTAAACTATAACATTCTTGATTTCTAGCTCAAAATAGTAGAAATCATATTTTATCCCTTCACTCAACACTGCACTGCCTGGTGACCCCATCTCTAGTTAATACAGTCTTACTGAAAGTATGACCTGCCCAATTCCTGACGGAAACAGACTGCAGGTCTTTTGGAGCAATCATTTCCACACTGTAGTTCACCTAAATTGTTTACCATTAGAAGTATTTTGATTGGTTTTTTTACCCAACATTTTGAGAGAAATGTACTACTTTAAAATGTTATTAAAGAAAGACTGATATAAAAATCACTTTGACCCCAGATAAATATTTTACCTTTCATATACCCAAAAATGCAGTCTGACCTATCATTAATGTTAGGAACGAGAGGTTAAAAATCATAGACACCAAGACCTAAGTATGAATTAAAGACTCTCCAACTTGTGAATACAATTGGTTTAAAAAGACATCAATACTACTGCATTTTTAAATTCCCTATGAAAATGATAATATTTCCCTATGATAATGATAAACTATTAACACTTAAAAATAACTCATTTTCTTGGGAGTAGGACACAAAACACAAGGTTAATCCTAATCGTTTTAAAAGACCTTTATTTATACAAAAACTCACTCATAACTATAAAGATTATAAAACTCACTGAAGTACAGAGACACAAAGGAAATAATTTAACTGCATCATGTACATTCAATGGACTGTTAATGGAAAACAAAGTTATACTAATAATTAGCTTACCCAAGTCACTTACATTCTTTTATTCTATTCCATTTACTTTCATAAAAACTGGGTTTTCATTGCATTTTCTTTTTAAAAATTGAAGGTATATAAAAGTTGAAAAGCAATTTGCACCATTGAAGATCAACAAAAGTTAATGACCTAACTACACAGGAAGTTCCTATATATTATAGCAACACATTGACATTACAACTAAGAATAAATACAAATGGCAAAAGTATGATCAGGTCCACTAGAAACCAAAACACCACCACCATCAAAGGCAGCAAAAAAAAAAGAAAAAAAGAAAAAAGAATGTTTTCATTTCCTGCAGTTTGTTTCCATAAATAGCATATTAAATGTTCAGAGAAGTTCCAACTTTGTGTTCCTCTCCTATAGGCTACATCTTTGTAAAATATTTTGTCTATATTATTGAATGTACCAAAATTTTCTTTACTATTCTTCCGTGCTTTCTGTAGTCATTGCTTTATAAGCTCATTTTCATCACACTTAAGTAATTGTCTATAAAAGATACTGACATGTCTACATTTATAATCACATGTATATGCATGTATAAACATATGTAACTTATTCCCCAAACAGAATCACTGTAATTTCCAAGAAGACATGTACTCTGTCTTTGGTGTTCATTTTCATTCACTAATCATAATACCTGTGAAAAATCCAGTGAGAGAATAAAAAAAAAACAAAAAACAAAAACTGGGTTTTCATAAAATGACACATAAAAAAGACTATATACCCACTTACATTTTCAGATCTTAACAATATTTATTTCAGAAATTTTGGCTCTATAGTCAATGAAATGAAATAATACTAAAATATTCAAAGGATTTTCAGAAATTGCAAGACTTGCTCTGGGATGTTATGTATATTGGAAAAGATATTCAAAAAGCCTTTTTTGTTAAAGTTGCCATAGTTACTCCCACAAAAGAGCCATTAGTAAAGATCCCTGTGCATGTACAAAATACCTTCAAATGCATCCACAATCTGGACATGACACATGCTTTTTGTTTATTCGTTTTTGAAAGGAATATCTAACAAGCATATCCACAATACTTATTTTCAGACAATAAGATGAAATATTCCAACGTAGTATGGGTTTGATTATCTCTTAGTGAGAATAGATATGATCTTGCAAAGAAAGTTATTTTCAACAGAAATCCAGAAAGAGTTTATCCAACTTGTGTTTCACAGGAATAACCAGAGAGTAATACCTGTTTGGTCAAGTCGGTCCAAATCACTCCATGAGTGTATCTTAAAAGTATAACCAATTTAAGAAGTCACATACGCATTTTGTACTGATAATCAACTTACAGCAAAATAACTTACTACCTAATTATGTCTGTATCTTCTTACCCAACATACAATAAGAGTTGAAAGCGTTCTCTTTATCTAACTTAATGTTATAAATGCTTTGATTATGATGACGTTATTATTAGACAAATAATATATACAGAAGGGTGGTTCCACTGAAAAGACATGACAGAACACTGATATATAAAAACATTGCAACACAGTTAGCTCTTTTCAGCTTCACCCTGTCCACATTGGCAAGCAACATTGCAACAGCACATGCACACATATACACATACACACATGTTCGCACATGTACACACACATATACATGCATGCTAAATTCAGGATTTATTGTACAAAAAAGTTCAAATAAAATTTTAGTGATTAGGACAAATGATAATATGCCTTATTACAAAATAATACATAAACCATCACCACGCATGTTATATTTTACCTGCTTCTCCACATGTGACCACTTAATTTATTTTTAATTAATTAATAACCTTATTAATTAATTTATTTGTTTGGTGTTAATACTAGGGCTTGAACTCAGGGCCTGGCTTTGTCCCAGAATTTATTTTTTGTTTCAGTTTTCTCAAGACTAACATTTTACTGCTTGTACCACAGCTCCATTTTTAGCGTTTGCTGGTTACTTTCAAATCAGATTCTAATGGACTTTTTTTTCTTGGTCTGCTTTCAAACCACAATCCTCAGATTTCATCTTTCTGTTTAACTACTATTAAAGACATAAGCCATCAGTGTGGCTCCTATTTTTTCCTCAATAGTTATCTAATGCACATACTTAGATAGTAATTTAAAAATGAGAGTATAGAAGCAAGATGTACAGTGGTGATATTGTCCTGTCAGAAATTCAAGTTAGTAATGTAAATTTATTCTTCAGACCATACCCAAACAATACCATGATATAGTGTAAGAGAACTCACTATTGAACATATTAGCTTTAAGAGCTTTCTGATAGATCCATTATTTATTGGTACCCAACATTAGAAAATTGTATGAGGCATTGGTAAAATAGAAGTCCTTTGCATGACTACATACATTCCTTGTTTTTTTTTTTTTTAAAGACACTTGCTTTCATCTAAAAAGGAGGCCTATCTATTGTCTTCATGTGATTTTGATGATTGAACGTCCTTAGTGAGAAGGTCAAAATGTATTAGTAGTCCTTAACTATCAATTCTCATTTATCTTCTTGTAGAATATAATGATTAAATCAATAGTTCAGAATCATGCTTCCATTGCAAGTGGATCACCAGTAAGAAATCCTCAATACCAATTCCCACAAAGTTTTGTCACAGATACAATCTCCCTGCCTTCTCTGCTGCTTGACTACCTTCCTATTCCTTCATTGTACAGGAAAAGTGTGATTCAACTGATTTCAGTCAGATCTGTTACTAGAATTATCAAGGATTTAGTTTATTGTCTGTAATTTGGTCAAAGTTATGTCTCTTTATGTAGGCTACTAAAAATGTATTTACTAATTTCAAGTAAATACATAAATTCTATATCCATCTTTTTTAAAAAATAAAATTTTGTTTGCTCTATAAATTGATCAGAGGCATGGATTTTGTGGCTAGATAGGTCATTGCACATCTGTCTCTCTCTTTTTCCCTTTCTTGGTTCTAATAAATAATATGATCGCTCCATAATTATCCTAATTTATTTTGCTTTTATATTTTTGGTTGCATCATTTCACTTTTTGCTCTGCCATTTAACAAATCATATATATAGAAGGCATTATTTCCTATTTTCTCATTCCTAGAATAAGCTGCACATGAAGACATCACTGGTCCTCATTTTCAGTGTGTACATTTGAATACGGAGGAACATCTTTCCTCTGTTCTCTAACAATTCCTTACTCTCCGGTTAGAATAATTTCGAATAGTAAAATTGGAAAAAGAGAAAATAAATCATGGTGAATAAACAGATGCAGAAAATTCACCGGATATTTCTGACCAGTTCAACCAATGTGAACTAATAGGGAAATACATGGATACCTCATTCCCACTAGCTCTCAAAGTCTCTGGTTAGGCAATTCTTAGGAATATGAGGAACAAGATGAAAAAGTAAGGAATGGTATCAATTAAAGAAAAAAAAAATGGAGAAAGATCCAAGCAAATTTCTTCATTGGGCTGCCAAAAATATTCGGCTTACTACAGTGCGGAGACTTCTTTCCAAATGGCCACTCATGTGAATATTAGGGATGACGATGAGTATACCCCTCTTCATTGAGAAGCCTACAGTGGACACTTAGACATTGTCAGTGAGTTGGTGTCTCAAGCGGCACGTACAATAATTGTAGATGACTGGACACCCCTGCACAGTGCATATACGTGGAATAATACCAGAGTGGCTTCTTTCTTACTTCATCATGATACAGATACCAATGCCCAAACTAAAGGCCTCTTGAACCCGTTGTATCTTGCTGCTGAGAATTGAGATAGCAAAGATACGCTGGATCTCCTTCTGTTGAACCATTATATAAAACCAGGCCTGAAGAACAACATAGAAGAAACTGCATTTGATATTGCCAAAAGGATAAGTATGTGTCATTCCCTCTATGAAGTTGTGGAGGGCTGTACAAATTGTTCAACTAAGTCCTAATGTTCGGGTTAAGTTTCTTAAATTTCAAAAATGCAAGTCCATCTTTTGTGTCCCTACAAAATATTTTCACAAAACAAATAAGAGCAATATCTTTTTTTTTTTTTTGGTCTGTCATGGGGCTTGAACTCTGGGCCTGGGAGCTATCCCTCTGCTCTTCAGCTCAAGGTGAGCACTCTACCACTTGAGCCACAGCTCCACATCCAGTTTTCTAGTGGTTTATTGGAGATAAGAGTACCACAGACTTCCCTTTCCAGGCTGGCTTTGAACAATGATTCTCAGATCTCAGCCTCCTGTGTAGCTAGGATTATAGGCATGAGCCACCAGTGCCCGGCAACACCAATATTTTACTGTAAAAATTAATGGATTCCGCGGAATTCTTCCAAATGAATTGCCTGCATTGGATGTCAAAATGTATTCAATAGTTTTTGTATACATGTATAATGATTTCTTCAGAGTTTGTGATTTTTTAATCAGAAATAATTTTAACTTACCTGTTGAAATGAGTAGTACAGAAAGTAAAATATTTCTGGTGCTTGTCTGAAAAAGTATATCTTAAAATATTCTATATTCTATGTTTGCATAATGTTCATAATTTATTTTATTTTCTCCTAGATATACTTTGAATTCTACATTACTTTATAATATATAGGTTAATTAATGTGTCCTTTCCGATTGCATTCCATATAAAAACAGTTTGATTCCTTATTTTTTCTAGGTCTTTATTTTTCTTTGGGATAAAATGACAATGTTGTCTAATTTGAAGTTTTGTAAATTTTATGCTATGTAAACGCCTTTCTGAGCTGAAGATTTAATACACTGATGTCAAACTAAATTTAATTCTATGAATTACGTGTATTGTTATACTTGTAATTTTGTAATCAACCTTTTAATAACTGTTTTTCATTTCTTGCATCTGAAGAATGAAAAATATGGAATACTTCTCAAATTTTCATATTATCCTTTTGCAAGTGCCATGTTAATCTCTGTATTGTAATTTGAGTATACTTGCTGCTGATGCATGTAGTATCCTCTAAATTTAAGTTGTTAATGATGCAATCTTTATAGAGGCTTATATCTATGGGTGCCTACTTGTAACAAGGAAACCTTCTTGTTCCTAACAATGTTATCGATCTTATTTCCCTAAAATTCTGTGAATATTGGAAAAATTATATTGATCAGTTGATTGTTCATACTTGCAAATTTTTTTTGTCAATGACTATCAAGTCTTTTTATTTGGAATTTTATCGTACTCTCAATTATTTATAGATAGGTCTAAAGGTGATGGCTTTTTCAAGTACTTATTTATCCAACTGAATTAGCTTTGTGGACCTAATGAATTCAAAGTAAGCATTGCTTAAGAGCTACTTTTAAACTTCTTCAGCTGACATTTTCCCAAATGAGGTGTTACTGGTACAAATGTCTACCTGAGCCTTTACCCTTCTTCCATGTGGGAACAGACCAACCAGAATATCTTACCCTGAAAACGTAAATTGTCTTACTTGAACAAAACTAATCTTGGTTACAAGGGATGATAGAGAGATGAACAGTTCAAACAGAACTGTTCAGACTAGAAGGTATTTTATCAAAATATAATTTTTATTATACCTTCCATTTCAACAGTAACTAAAGCCAAGAAGGTGAAAAAATTGTTCATATGCATGATTACTTAATGTCCTGGATTGTCTACCATCCAACCAGGCAGGAACTTACACTACTGCCTTTTTATCACCAAATATTTTCATAGTTGCAGGAGAAGTCCATATGTTTCTCCTCATTATTAGGCATTAAATTGATAATGTTTTAATCACAGTGTTTCCCCTTGCCTACATGCTGTAAATCTACAAATGGTAAAGTTTTAGGTCTAACTCTATCAAACACTGAGGCAGAGAAAATGGAATAATACTTTATAACAGAGTTGCCTTTGATACAGTAACTACAACAGAACAATGCAAAACGTGTGCCTTTTAATTATATTAAATATAGTTATATATTTTATATTTATATGTGCTGATTTTATATTTCACACAATGAAACTTACTAGAATTAGTTGATAATTTGACAAATAAATTGATATTTATTCCAATAAATAGGATTGGAATATAAACAAT
Organism: Dipodomys spectabilis; assembly: GCF_019054845.1. Classification (NCBI taxonomy): domain Eukaryota; kingdom Metazoa; phylum Chordata; class Mammalia; order Rodentia; family Heteromyidae; genus Dipodomys; species Dipodomys spectabilis. The sequence continues at coordinate 757,884 of NW_024871031.1, read as the reverse complement.
TAGGTTTAAAAAATATATTAGAATATAAAAAAGTATCAATGCAATGTCTTTAGTATAAACTTGTGATACATTCTAACTGTTCTAGGTCTTCTGAATTCACATGGTAAAAAAATGTTTTCCTCTAATCTATAATGAATTTTACTCTGCTGCTCTGTTTATTGTTTTAACTCGCTAGTCCCAAACTTTTTCTCCATATTTCTGAAGCATTCCTACTGATTATGCACAAATTTTGCTAAGATGCCTAAAGCATATTATTCTTCTGCAGGACCCATGGGTCATAGGATCCCAGGTCCCAGGTACCTGCATCATCAGATAACAAGGGCAAGACTTCTTACCAAGGCCCACGCAACATGTCAACACAAAGTAATTGAAGACCCATCTCAATTTGTCATTTCCTATATTTCAGGGCCCCAATTCCTTTAGATGCAGGAATTAGCAGTAAGCAATTGTGAAATGCAAGGGAACTTAGCAATTGTTTATCAGAGAAAGTGATTATTTCTATGACCATTAATCCCAAGATTTATGCCATAAAGTCATCATAGGCTAACAGTTTCAAACTTGTAAGGGGCACTTTAAAATTACTTAATTCATATCATGAATACCTTATCTCTATTTTGACAAAATACTACACCTCTGCTAATGTGACGCCCTCCTTGTTCTGAAAAGAACACCACAATAAACTGAGCTGCATTATTTTTCCACCACTGGTATTCTTGGGATCACAACACGTGCAAATATTATTTATATTTATACTTTTTTAGCTATCATAGATATTCAGGATGCTAAGATAGGAAAATTATGGTTCAAAGCCCACCCAGACAGGAAGGTTTCTTAGAATCTTATCTCCAAAAAACTTCTCCACAAAAGACAGACTCAAATGGCACTGAGGTTGAAGTGGTAGGGCACGAGCCTTGAACATAAACAGGCTCAGAGACTTTGTCCAGGCCAACAGTTCAAGCTCTAGGACGAACCAATAAAACAAAAACTAAATTGAAAACAAACCCCAAACCTAGCATTTTTCTCCATGTATACAGAGGCACGTAAATAAGGAAATGGCTTCCTGTGTTACATATAGGTAGAAGAAAGAAGATGTCACACAATTACTCTCTTCATACCATATTAAACCAAACCCTTAAAAATTGTTTTTTCTAAATATATAAATTAATGTCATCCATTTGTTGGCAACTCTGTGTAGATTATTCACATTAACAAGGTGTACATGACCTGTGGGAATTATCTAATAACTATGTTCTAATTATAACACTCTTGAAAGAATATCTAGGCAAATAGAATGCCAGAATCATTTGTGAATTTTTGAATTAATCCCTCTCCTTAAAAAGAATTTTGTAGTATCCTATGGAATATGAAATTACAAATAAAACCAAAAAATATATTTTAAACCTAAATTCTAATTTAACAAGGTCTACAAAGTCCCACATTAGACGAACTTTGCTATTTCTCCAGACTTAAGCTTTTGTAATCCTTCAACATTTATTTGGAATCCAACAGAATGATGCTTATTTACTTTTGCAAATTTTTGGATCGGAATCATGAGCTATTTTGCATCTAGGAATGTTCTGTAATGATGAGAGCATTTAAAACGCAAGTGAGGATATATATGAGTTGCATTCATTCTGAAACTTGACTTCTCAAAACATAATGACAAAATTAGCCCAAACTCTGAACTGTGTATTCTTTCTTGTTGTTTGGTTTGTTTTACTGAGACAAAATTATTCTACCTGGTCCAGGGAAGGTATCGTTATGTAATTCCACTATCTAATCTCCTGTCTGAGTGCTAGAATTCCAGGCTTGTATCACATTGCCCTGCCATAGTTTGTTTATTTAATCTAGAAACAGACTAGCAATTTTGAACTTCTCCTATGATCTTATCCACTAGACTGATTGCTCAGACTGTTTATGTACTATTTTCAAAGATGTTTTTACATTTGACACAGGATATGAGCATTTTCAGATGCACCTGCAAGGTTCCCTGATTCATTCCACCAAGGATCCTATCCCGTTAATAATGATTACTTGACTCTCTTACATCTCTGGTCCCTATCTATGTAATATTCTCAACTTTGGGGGAAAGTTCACTTGAGGGCTTTCTAATATTAAAAATTATCACTTGATTCTAGTCGTACTCAGGACCTATTTTCTATTGTTTTCTAACTTTTCTACATATTCTGAGAGTTGTTTCATTTGTGTGTTTTTGTGTGCACCTATAAGTGCCTCTGTGTGTATATGTATGTTTGTATGTATGTATGCAAAATCCTAAAGCTGTTATTCAGCAATCTTGCTCATGACTGGTATTCCAGCTTTTGGCTGGTTAATTATATGTAGTGTCTCAAAGCCTATACTGTCCAAGCTGGATGTAAATTGAACTTCCCAGACTCCTTTACATTCTTAGGTTTTATTTTTCCAGGAGTATCAACTTTCAAACTTCAAACACTTTTGTGAGTGTAAAGTCTAACCTGTAGCCCAGATTTTTGACTCAAGAATTCATATAAAGGTAGATGAACATATACATTACATATCCTGAGTGTTCACTGTTAGAAATGTGATCATAAACCAAGTTGTTGTGAGATCTGAGGATTGGGGTTTAAAGCCAGCATGGGTAGGAAAGTCCTGGAGACTCTTTTCTCCAATAATTACCAGAAAACTGGAAGTGGCACTGTGGCTCAAGTGGAAGAGCACTAGCCTTGAGCTGTGTTTCAGAGGGACAGCGCCCTGTCCCATATTTCAGGTGCCACGAACAATAACAACAACAAGAAGAAGAAGAACAACAACAACAAAAGTATATAAGAAAAGGAATGAAAAAGATTGTGATCTTAGCCACCAGGTTCATTACTATTATAATTCCTGTTCTCTCAAGATGGACTCTTTTTTTCCAGTTAAGTCTATTCTCCCATATCTGACTTGCATTGGAAACAGAATCATTCTTCCATTCTCCTTTTTGCACATTTACATGATTAGCAAGCGTGATTTAGAAAGGGAGTGGCCTCATGCTTCATGTTCCACTTAGGAGTAATGCTTTCTCTATTTCACTCCCATAAATCTACATACTGGACTTGGCTTTATTGTTTCAATGTTTTCTTATTTGTAGCGTCTTCTATATTGTATTGAACACTTATACATAAACAAAGAACTTCTTTTTCTCCTATAATTGCTATTGTTTCTCTTACTGTTAACTCATGTACACTTGGGAAATTAATGCACAGCACATAGACTCACAATAAAAGATCTGAGAACCTTCTTCCTATTTAAAATTCACCTTAATTTACAGAGCACATAAGAAGTTTGAACAAAATGTTCTCATGGATAATGTATTTATAAGCAATTTAAATTTCATTTCTCTTTACTAAGCTGTCTCTGAAACACGTGTTACCTCATGTCCAAAAGTGTCCTTGTGCTATATCAATGAAGCCAGAAAACATTCAATTTTTTTCTGGAGCAGCACCATAAATTGTTACTGGAAGTAACTGTTAATGGATGTGGAAACTGATCCCAGGAGAGGAATTGAACATAGAGAAATGACAAAGTTGAAGTTAACTATTGCTTTCTTCTTTGCTGTATAAGAAAAGGATCCTAGGCTGGAAGGAAACTCTGTCCCTGATTTTTTGAGTGTGTCCTTTACTCATATAAACCTCCTCTGTAAACTTCTGTCTGAGAGTATTACAAAAGGAAACAATATGCCATTTGAAGGCCAGCATAGAACAAAAGGAAGTAACTTTGTTTTAAAAGTGTTCTACTGCACGAAGAGACAAACGGTACATGGTCTCCCTCATAAGTGGATGCTAAATCCAAAAGGTTAGGTGATACGACAAAACTAACAGGACTTAAGAAACAAAGAACTCCCGCTCATCTGGTTGAACCACTACTAAATATCCTCATGCTGCTGATCACAAATATGGTATATAACATGTGAACACTGTTATATATTACAGACTGTGGTAGACAATTTGCTCCAGGGAAGTTAGAATGAACTTGTGACTTTGAAAATATGTAATCATTTAATCACAATCAAAAAAAAAAAAAAAGAACCTCGGGGAAGGGAGGGAGGGAGGGGATGGTAGGGGGAAAACAATGGAAGGGGTAACAATGTTCAAGAGGAAGTGTACTCATAACCTCACTCATGTAACTGTAACCCTCTGTATAGTAGCTTTACAATAAAAAAAAAAGTGTTCTACTGCAAAGAAGCAAAGATATGGACATTTTAAGTGTCTTATGGATGGATATTTCACTCTTGAGATGATTCTATTGTTGCAGGAATCAGTTATCAATTCCTTTAGTCTGGTCCTGAGTTTTCCATAGCAATAAGGATTCCAAAATAGGATCCAATGAGTATGATCAGCAAAAGCAGCCTCTTCTCAGACAACCATTATTTTAAGGAGAGTCCCAAAGAAATACCCAGGGTTTGTTTTGTTTGCTTGTTTGTTTAGTTTGTGCTGGTTCTGGGGCTTGAACTTAGAGACTTGCCCCTGTCCCTGAAGAGTTGTCTTTCTTTCCCACCTGGCCCAACGCTAGTACTCCACTACTTGAGCCAAAATTCCACTTCTGTCTTTTTTGGTGTTTAATTACAGATAAGAGTTTGACAGACTCTCTTGCCTGGGTTGGCTTTGAACTAACACAGTAAGAAAACTAAGTGACATCAATTGTATGTACTTCTCTTTTGAACCAAAAAATATTAGATGAAGTTTATTATAAAGCTAATATTGACAATTTTTAAAGAAAAGAATATGTTTAGCAAAAAAACATAACAAATATCTCAGCAAAAGTAAGTGCACCACTAAATCATTTGGGACGATTACTATTGACTTCATCATTCCTTTGGGGGAAACTTAAAGCCATATTTGCACTTTTTTGTTGGTTGTGGGGATTGAACATTGATCCTGGGCACGGTCTCTCAGCTCTTCAGCACAAATTGAGCACTCTACCACTTTAGCTACAGCACCAATTCCGGATTTCTGGACTTAATTGAAGATAAGTGTTTCATGGACTTTCCTGACCAGGCTGGCTTTGAAACACAATCCTCTGGTCTCAACCTCCTGAGTAGCTAGGATTACAGGCATGAGCCACCAGCACCCGGCTCATATTTGCATTTATATGCATTTTATGTCACTATGTAGACAAAGAATGAAAGAAATCTGAACCAAATGTTGTGACAGCTTTTCAGAATAATTGAGGTAGCAATAAATATGCCCCCTTTTTCCATTTTGTTACATTAATGACTCATGAGCTATTAGACTCTTAAATTAACATCCTCTTTCCTCTTTGTAGGTGTATTTAGTATCAGGAAATGCTCATAAAGAAATATAGAAAGACATATTTTTAGAAAGTAAAGGAGATCAGGTATAAAAGAACAGCATAGAAGGAGATACATTTATCACACAGAGATTAAGAACTAGCATAGGAAATTTTGAATGCTAAAGGCAATGAGGCATATGCTTAGTTGATAACTCGTTCTTCAATAACCAAAAATGGTTCCCTAGAAAGGTTTTTGCTATACCTTAGTTACTATCATTTTTTCATTCCATCTGGAGTTATTCTTTCACTTTTGTCACAACTAATAATTAGCCTCTGCTTTATTGGTGCGATGACTGGCCAAAACAGTTTCCAAATCTCACTTAGACTATCCTTCTCATTGTGATTAGCAGTGACCCTACTCAAAAGCTTGGAATCTTTGAATTTCCAGAATTAATCTTCACCTGACATCTAAGCACATTCCTGGCATTAATTGCTGTGACCTAATGAACAAAACATTTTTTCAACGCAGTATCCTAACATAGGTAAAGTACATGAATTAGGGACTATTGTCAGGTATCAGTATGGAAAGAGCAATTATATATTCCAGGTATGGGTTCTGTATTTTGCATTTACTATCTAAATGTTCATTGTTGTTGTTGTTGCTGTTGTTGTTTTGGCAGTCCTGGGGCTGAAACTCAGCACTTGGGAATTATTCCTCAGCTTTTTTTTTTCCTCAAGGCTAACCCTCCACCAGTTGAGGCACAGGACCACTTCCAGTGTTTCCTTTTCAATTTTGGGTGCTGAGGAATTGAACTCAGGGTTTCATGCATGCTAGGCAATCACCATATTATGAAGCCACATTCCCAGAACCCTAAATGACTTTCTTAAGATGGCATTACATTTTCATTCTGTAAGTATGTGTCATAATTTTAGCCAGAAATTTTTTTTTAGAAAAGAGCGTTGAACACAGTACTCAGTCCAGTAAGGCTAGATGGACAATGGATAACTGTCACAGTGTAGCCAGGGTACAGAAGGACTTACCTCATGGAGCTGGTACAACAGACTGAGCGAGACAGCTTCTGACCCAAAGCCTACCTCTAGAATGAGAGGGCCATCTTGGTTCCAATCACATGGGGATGCTGGGCCACCTCCTCTAGCACCCATTGAATCAGTTCCTGAGAGAGAAAGAGAAAGAAAGCCGGTCAGAATTACACTTAAGCCAAGTGACAGTGGTTCAGGCCTATAATCCTAAGTACAATGGAGGCTGAGATATGAAGATGATGGTTTATAGCCAGCCCAGGCATAAACAATTGTGAGACTCTTATCTCCAAAGAACCACCAGAAAACTGGAAGTGGTGCTGTGACTAAAGTTGTAGAGTGCTAGCTTTTAGCTGAGTAGCTCGGGGAGCTGCCTCAGGCCCAAAGTTGAAGCCCCATGACTGAAAAGAAGTGGACTTCTCACCACAAGAAGTGGACTGAATAGCACCCATTGTCCTAGGGAGCATAGCAGAGAACTCGGGCTGAGCTTCCTGTCAGCTGGGAGTCATTAATAGGTCACCCGGCTTCTCTGTGCCTCAGTTTCCCCAGCTTCAAAACTGAACAAAGTGAAGAATCCCGTTACTCATGGAGATAGGCAATAATCCCATACCTGTTGCACCATTAATTACACACACCATCTGAGATCTTTCCGGGTATCTTCCTTTCATATGCTCACAGAATTGCCAAGAACAGTATCAGATGGACCCTCCCTCTGTGCCTGCCCCTGCTGCAGAGATCCCTCTGTATTCATCCTTTGTTTCCTTACAACTGTCCCATGAGTAGATTAAAGTACAATGGTTGAGGCCCAACCCAGAGCTTCACCTCTGGTCAAGAATCGGCTGCCGTGGACTGAGTTTGGGACAATCCATCTAAACCAATGACTGAGCATGGTGCTACATGTCTACCATTCAAACTATAGAAGACCGGGCCTGGTGGCTCATGCCTGTCACAGATAGGAGGACCATGATCCAGCCCAGGCTGAGCATATATTAATTCTCCATCTCAGAAATGCCCAAGACAAAAAAGCTTGACTTGCATGGTAGAAGATCTGACTGGCAAGCCTAAGGCCTTGAGGTCAAACCCTAATATAGCAAAAAGAACCAGAGTTCCAGTGCCAGAGGCTCATGCCTATAATCCTAGGTACTCAGGAGGCTGAGATCTGAAGATCACAGGTCAAGATTTAAAATAGGGTTGGCCTTGTCCATCAGGCGTCATGATGAGAAGACCCAGAGTCTGACCTATGCTGTTGTGCTCCATACTGGCAGAACTCATAGCCTTACTAAGTGTTGGTCATATTCTCTGTCCCCTTGGGAAGCCATCCCCTGCAGGCCGCACTCCCAGGTCCTCCCAAGCTCCCACTGCCACCATCCAGGCCCAAGGGAGTACACAGCTCCATTGCACACAGATCCCTTGTTCTTGTAATTTTACAGTGCTGTGTCCCCTTCAAGCCTCTCACCCTTCCAGGCCCCCAGACCTCAGCTGTGAAGCCCATACATAGATAGCAGGTAGCAGGTAGAAGTTACCAAAGCATTCAGCCTCCTTGTTGCAACCCACTTCTACACACACACACACACACACACACACACACACACACACACACACGCACACACACACACACACATCCAGACCGGTGACAGATGACTCATCCATGCAGCACCTGCAATTTGCCAACTGATCACTCACCTGAGCACAGTCAGGCTGTACAAAGAAAAAGATGATCGGTCTCTCTGTCTGTCTTTCTCTGTCTCTCTCTGGCTGTCTTCAGGTGAAAGGTTGGCTGAACACAGAAGACAAGGGCTCACACAGCAAGGGTTTCTATCTTCTGCATCCAACACCTCCCATCCCCAGAAAAAAAGGAAAAGACCCCAGAAGGCAGGTGTAGACATGCTGCTCCACACCTCTGACTAAAGCCACCGGGTTCCCACCAGGGAGAGGAAGGGTGCCGATGTGTGGCTGTGTGGCTCCCACTTCTCCAGGCCAGGGGATCTGTGGCGCCCACTCCTCACCCCATCCTGCATCTCCCCGTTTCCTGGGACACTAGCCGCTGGGGATGGGGGTGGGATCCTCGGGTCAACACCCACCCCCACCTCTGGGGCACATTTGTGCCAGGGCCTGGGCCAGACTGTGGGGCACAGGGGAGGCAGGGTCCAGGTTGGAGGGGAGGGGATATGGGGTCGCAGGGTGCGGGGCTGTGTGGCAGCCACTCACATGTGTTGCTGGCAGAAGCTATTGGTAGCTGCTCCAGGTGGGGCAAGCAGCAATGGCAGAGGCATGACAGACACTCAAGCCCTAAGCAGAGGACAGGGGAGCCAGGATCAGGTCAGAGCCCCAAGCTGGTTCATGGCACACCATTGTACCATTGCCTGAGGAAACCATGGGTCTGAGCCCTCAGCACCAGGTTTGAAATGCTGCTCCATGTGAAGGGGGGGAGAGGGCCGGGGCTCAGGCAGGTACATGGTGGGCCTGAGGAAGGCCTCTCCTCCTAGGCCTCAAGTCTCTTGCTCACCACTCAGCCACCTCTACCTTCCTCAACTGCTGGTAATGATGTTAACAAACGGAGGGAATCAAGGTGCTACTTGGCAACATGGAATGTGGGCGTGGCCACAATTCTTGTATCCCATTGGTCAGAAAGAACCATGAAACAATGTGGGTGTGGCTGGAATCCTGTGATGTAGGCAGAATGGGCGGAGTCAAAATGATGGCAGCCCCTTTCCCAGGGAACTCTGTCCAATCCAGTTGGGGACAAGAGAGTGACCTGCTTTAGCCTGATGACTGCACAGATTGTTTTGTATGTCTGTTTGTTCCCAGACCTTGAACTCAGGATCTGGGCACAATCTGTGAATTGCTTTTGATCAAGTCTAGCTCTCGACCTCTGGAACCACACTGCTTTACTTCTGGCTTTGTTGGCACAAGTTAGACAGGACTTTCCTGCCGAGGGTGACTTTGACCATGATCCTCCTTTCACAGCCTTGTAAGTTTTAAGGAAGACTGCTGAGAGCCACTGATGCCTGGCTAATCATTGGTTTTGCTGATGTTCCTGGACAGACCTGTGAGTTACCTGTCCTCAGGTTTAAGTGGTAGGAGCTGGAGCCCACAGTTTGAATCCTGGTCCTGCCACCAACAAATGGCAGGAGATCCTATGGAACTCATTCCTATTCATGTGATTACCAAAGAAATGTGATGTATGTCATGATTAAATGGGCAGTACTTGAATCACTTGAGGATAAAATTATACACAATTACATTATAAGACACTGGTCAGTATTAATTAATACTTTATGAAGCATTTAAACAATCACATTCATTAAATGGAGGCCAAATGAAATACCTACGAATTGGGCATCACATAGCATGGAGATTCCAATTTTTTTCTGCCAGGACTGGGATCTGAACTCATGGTCTAGGTAACCCTGCTGTTGCACTGTGTGGGAAGGGGAAGCTTGCCTCCTTGAATTCAAGAAATTCAAGTCTGTTCCTTAGGCCTGAAATCGATGCCCACCAGTAGAAAACATCCTATTTGTGCACATTTTAAATATATGATTTATATACATATGTTGATTCCATATTGCATTCAGTGTAGTTATTTATTTTTTGTTTTATTCATGTATTGACTACTCATTTTATTGACTATTATGACACATAGAACAGTGGTTACATTGATTACATAGGATAAAGGTTTGCATATGTATTGCACATCCTTCCTGACACCCAGAACTTTCACAGAAATGGAAAACATGTGTCACCATCAGCTTCTTACTACATGATTCATTTTTTGGGAGTGCTGGCATCTGAAATCACAGCCTACAAGGCCCAATTCATGAATGGGTGATTGTCAGCCTGCCTTCCTGGGGCAAATTGAGCTGACAGGCAGTTCCAAGTACCTGAGATCGAGCCCCAGCGGTTGACAAAATAAGAACAGATTGACGTGCAGATGGTAGTACACAAATAAATATATATCGTTATAGAGTGTCAGAGATGTCTATACATTATTCAGTTATATAGGCTACACTCCTACCAATTCTTAGGTATTTATAATGCCTCCATGTAATTAATGTTATTGTTTGCATTCTTAACAAACTATTAAGTAAATCAATCAATATCCTGAAATTATTGCATTCTGTAACAGTATTCTTTTAACGCTTCATAAATATTAAATAAAATCAGTCTCCTGAAATGATGCTGTCTAATTTTATAGGAGCATCATACACCATCAACTCATTCAACTGTGACATTGATAATATTACCTTGTTATTCCCATGGATGGGAACGAGTCTCTTAGTATCTTCTGCCATTGATTGGTGTCAGGACTGGGATTCGAAATCAAGGCCTACATTGCCATGTGGACCTATGACTTCTTCAATAGTCTGACAACCTTCAGCAATGCAAGGTGAAGTGCCCTTTGCAACAGTGTCATTCAGACCCAGGAGGGTCACCGTGCAAAGGAAGAAAACATAAAAAGGCCATCTCGCTGCATTTTTTTCTGTACATTTTTGCCACAAAAGGCCTGGGGGTCTAGGATCGCAGGATCTACTGTGGGTCCAGTGGCCGCACCTCAACATAAGGTGATCGAAGCTGAGGCAGAGTTACAACCTGAGTTCAAGCTCCCTGCTGAGCAAAAAATAATTGAAAGAGATTAGCTCTCTGGCTTGCAATTCACCCCCTTTATTCTGCCAGGCTTTGGATTTGAACTCTGGGTAAATCTGCAGCACTGTGGAAGAAGTGGAAGCTCACTGTACTTGAACATAAGAAAGTCAGGCCTGTACTCTAAGCCAAAATTTAAGCCCCAGCCTTGGAAAACATACTATTTATATACATTGTAAATACAGGATTTGTACTTACCTATGGATGTTCAGTCCATACACGTTTGGTGTGGTTGTTCCTTGTACTTTTTGTTTTATTCATTTATTTATCATTGATTTTACTATGATGACACCCATTCCCTTTATTACATTGATGACATCCTATTACATGTAATCTAAATTTGTAGATGTGTTCTCCATCATGCCTGACACCAGGACTCTCAGAGAAAAGGAAAAAAAAGTTTAACACTTGGCTTCTTACTGCATGATCCAATTGTTGGGAGTGCTGGAATCTGAACTTAGGGCTTAGCAGGACCAAGTGGTGAATAGTTCAAGGTGATCACAGCAGCCTGTGAGCAACAACGGAGTTAGGCCATTCCCAGGATCTGACATTGATCCCCAGGATGTGCTATGATAGTCATGAATTAATAATTTAAACATAGGATCTATATTTACATATATGTATGGACAGCATCTTGCCTTTGGAGTATTTTTTGTCCTGCTTTTCTGTCTTATGTAAGTATTGTGTATTTTACTGAGTAAGGTAACAGATATAACAACCTATTGCCCTGGCTATAGGGTTTCCTATGCATTCTCCATCCAAGCTGAGACCCAGGACTTTCACAGGACAGGAAAAAAGGTGAATCGATGGTCTTCTCACATCAGGATTCATCTTTTGGCAGTGTTGGTATTTGAACTCAGAGCCTATCAGGCCCAATTGAGGAAAGGGTCAAGGTGAGGACACCAGCCTGTGAGCAACGAAGGAGATAGGCAATTCCCAGGACTTGACATCGAGTCCCAGGAAGGTCCAGATAGTCATAAATTCATAATTTAAGCATAGGATCTATATTTACGTACATGTGTGGACAGCATCTTGCATTCGGTGCACTTCTCCTTAATTTGTGTCTAATTCATGGAGTTGTTGTGTATTTTACTCAGTATGGTGACAGGTATAACTGTGCTGACATGGATGACAACCTGTTCCTATAGTTATAGGGTTGCCTATGCATTCTACATCCTAGTGGAAGACCAGGACTTACACAGGAGAGGAAAACATGTTCAACGACTGGCTTCTGACAAGAGAATGAATCTTTTGTCAGTGCTGGGATTTGAACTGAGGTCTGGATAGCATTGTTGCACTTTGGGGTAAGGGAAATCTCACCATCCTTGAAGACTAGAATGTCAGGTCTGGATCAAGGCCTGATTTGAAGCCCCAGCAGTGGACAAAATAACAAGCACGACTTTTTTAAACATAGGATCTCCCTTTACCTACAAGTGTGGTATGCATCTTGCATTCAGTGTAGTTATTCTTTCTATTTTGTGTCTTATTCATGGATGCATTGTGTATTTTATTGAGTATGGTGATAGATATAACTATGCTGACATGGATAACAACCTATTCGAATGTCTATAGAGTTGTCTATATAGAATACTCGATCCTCGCTGAGACCCAGGACTTTCACAGGAAAGGAAAACAGGTGGATCGATTGGCTTCTCAAATCAAGATGAATCTTTTGGCAGTGCTGGGATTTGAACTCAAGGCCTAGCAGGCCCAATTGGTGAATGGGTCATGGTGAACACACCAACCTGTGAGGCACTAAGGAGGTAGGCAGTTCCTAGGACCTGAAATGAAGCCCTGGTGGGGGCCAATATAGTCATAAATTCATCATTTAAACACAGGATCTATATTTCCATACATGGATGGGCAGCATCTTGCATTCTGTGTAGTAATTCTCTTTATTTTTTGTCTTATTCATTGATGTATTGTGTATTTTCTTGAGTATAGGATGACAGATATAACCGTGGTGACCTGGATGACAACCTATTCACATGAGTAGAGAGTTGCCTATGCATTCTCCATCCTAGCTAAGACGCAGGACTTGCACAGCACAAGATAACTGGAGCAATGACTGGCTTCTCACATCAGGGTAAATTTTGGCAGTGCTGGGATTTGAACTTTGGGCCTAGAAGGCCCAACTGCCCAATGGGTCCACATGATCACACCAGATTGTGAGCCACTAAAGAGCTGGTCGGTTCCCAGGAACAGAGATCAAGCACCAGGGAGGCCACAATTGTCCTGAATGCATCATTTAAATATGGGATGTATATTCAAATCCGTGTGTGGACTGCATTGTGCATTTAGTGTAGTCATTTTATTTTGTATGCTATTCATGGATGTATTGTGTATTTTCTTCAGTATATGATGACAGGTATAACTGGCCTCACAGGATAACAACCTATTCCCATGGCCACAGTGTGGCCCATGCATTCTTCATCCTAGCTGAGACCCAGGACTTGCACAGGAAAGGAACACAGGTGCAACAATTGGCTTCTGACATCAAGATGAATATTTTGGCACTGCTGGGATCTTAACTCGGGGACCAGCAGACCCCATTGACGAATGGGTCCATGTGAGCACACCAGCCTCTGAGCCACTAAGGAGTAAGGCCGTTCCCAGAACCTGAGTTGGACTCACAGGTGGAGGTGTGGGGGAAGGGCACACAGCAGTCATCCATTCATAAGTTGAAAGTAGTATGCAAATAAGTAGACACTTGTATAGAGTAGGAGAGACGATAACCTGTGATGGAATCCAATCTCCCATGTGTCTACTGATTCTTGGATCTTTCCAGATGCCTTCATTTCATGACTGTGATGATTATTGTCATGCTTAATCAGCACTGCTTTACAAATAAGCGATGCCCCATGAGTCTTGCCTATCATTTCCTAGTCACTTCATGCATGAACTACTCATTCAATGAGATCAATCACATTCCATGACTTTTCCTGTTCCAGAAACCATTATCTCAGGATTTCCTGCCATTGCTTTCTCATTGGGGTGGGCTGAATTCAAGCCTCAGGCATGGAAAACATACTCCTTATATATATTTTAAAGATAGGATTTATACCTCTATACAGATGTTCAGTAGATACCTTGTTTGGTGTGGTAGGATTTACACTTCCATACAGATGTTCAGTCCATATCACATTTAGTGTGGTTATTCATGTTATTTCTTTGTTTATTCATTTATTTATGATTTATTTTATTGACTTTGGTGATACCTATACCATTTATTACATTGTTTACATCAAATCACATAACATCTAGATTTGTAGATGTGTTCTCCATCATGCCTGACATCCTAGACTCTCCCAGAAAAGGAAAACATGTGTCACACTCGGCTTTTAACTCAAAGATTAAATTTTTGGCAGTTTTGGGATCTGAACTCAGGTCCTAGCAGGCCCAATTCATGATTGGGTGAGTGTGGGCACAGAAGCCTCTAGCCAATGAAGCTGTCATGTGGTTCCCAGGCACTGAGATCAAGCCCCAAGTTTGGCCAAAAGAGCAATACATGGATAGGCAGAGGGTGGTATACAAATAAATATATATTGTTAAAGAGTTCCAGAGCTGTTTATCTATGACTGGATGACATCTACTACGTTCCTACCAACTCTTAGGTATTTATATATCTCCATTGAAACAATATTATTCTTTTCATGCTTAATAAACTATTAATTAAGGTTAATCAGCATGCTAGGATTATTGCATCCAATTTTAGACTAGACAGATGCATGTACTACTCTTTCAATCTGTATTCTTATGCATAGGAACGAGTCTCTTGTGATCTCCTGCCATTGGTAAGTGTAAGGATTAGGATTTGAACCCAGGGCCTATGTTGATATGTTGGCTTATGGCTTCCCTGATAACCTGCCAGCCATCTGCAATGGCAAGCCAGGTCCACTTTGAAACCATGTCATTCAGACCCAGGATGGTCACCATGCACAGAAAAAATTGTAAAACCCTGAGCCCTCTACAGCTCCCCACTTTTTGTGCTGTTCTGCTTTTTGTTTCTTCCTGCAAGCCCACTGGGCCTAGGGTCCCAGGATCAGCTTTGAGTCCCTAGGCTGCACCCCAGCCTAGGGAGAGTGCAGCTGAGTCAGAGTTGCCATGACCTGAGTTCAAGCCCCGTGGTTGGCAAAATTAATGAACTAATTAATTCATTAGTTAACTAACTAAATTGAAATAATAAAGCTCCTTGGTTTGGAATTTCTGCCAGTTTTCTTTTCTAGCCTGGGACTTGAACTCAGAGTCTTGATGAATCCATAGCAATGTGACAGAAGGTGCAGAGTTGCCAATACTTGAGTTCAAATCCCATGCCATGCCAAAAATAAATAAGTCACTGCCCTCAGCAGGGAAGTTAGTTATGAAGATGGGAGGGAAGGGATGATAGGGGAAAAACAAACGAGGAGGCAACAATGTTCAATAGGAAATGTACTCATTACTTTGCTCATGTAACTGTGACCCCTCTGTACAACATTTTTACAGTAAAAAATGTACAAAAAATTATGTACTCCTCAAGAAGCACTTTGGTGGTAAGGGATGGATGTCTGAATAGCTGTACAAAATTATACACTGATTTTTTTCAGTGTTCAGTATGGAACTGAATAAACATAACTGTTTCTATTACAAATGTTAAGTCACAGTCTTGGAACTGGTGCCAGTATTTCTGCCATTGCTGGGATCTGAGCTCACTGTCCAAGTAACTCTTTTGGACCTTGGGTGAAGGCTAAGCTGCCTGTCTTTGAGGAAAAGGTTTTCAAGCTAGAGTTCCCAGGGCATGACTTAAGGCCCTGCAATAGAGAAAATATTTGTATATATGTGTAATATAAGATATATAGCTACATATGTATGTTTATTTCATATTATGATTATTTTTATTGATTTTGTATTTAATTTTTATTTTATTCATTTTATTGTTTATTGTATTTAGTATTATTATACACATAATATTTATTATGTTGTGTCCATATATTATAAAATTATACACAATAATTCAGTACATTGACTCATTTTCATTAATACTTCATTAAATGTTGAAACATAATTAAATGGAGGCATTTGTCAAGTCATCACATGGTTAGATTCTGTCCCCAGTATGAGCTTTGTCTTATTTATCTTTGGACAACTGCCTATAGGGATTTTTTTTTATAGGATTTATACTCAGAAGCCTATTCTTGTGAATAGGCAAGTTGAGGGATAAAATCGTAAGGTTAGGGCTGGGAATGTGGCTTAGTGGTAGAGAGCTTGCTCAGCATGCATGAAAGCTATGGTTTGAATCCTCAGTGCCACATACTCAGAAAAAGCCAGAAGCTGTGGTGTGGCTCAAGTGGTAGAGTGCTATCCTTGATAAAAAGAAACTCAAAGATAATACCCAGGCCCTAATTTCACGCCCCAGGTCTGGCAAAAACAATACACCAGATTCCAGTGGCTATGGAAACCTACTTTCTCAGGAGGCTTAGATCTGAAGATCGCATTTTGAAGACAGCCTAGGGAAGGAAAGCCTGTTGGACTCTTACCTCCAATGAACCATCAAAAAACCCCATGTGGCACTGTGGGTCAAGTGGTAGAGTGTTTGCCTTGAGTTGAGGGGTTAAGGGACAGCGCCCAGGCTTCAGTTTGAGACACACAACTGGAAAAGAGCGAGGGATAATCAAAGTAATTTTCCTATTTGCTATTTATGAGAATATTTTTTGGAAAATGAATGCTGATGTAAACCAGAATTGGAGTCAGACCTCAAAGTTCAAGTGTAGCACATCCGTAAGCCTTGCCTTTCAGATTCTATTATTATAAACTTGTGTCCTACAGGGTTCTGAACGGCCTATTGTTGAAAGGCTTAATATGCTCCCTAAGCCCTTTGTGATAAGCAGTTGACTTTTATTGTCAATGTCATTACAGTTCTGACCCTAGCAATGAACGAATAGCTCATCACCCTAACTCAGGAGGCTGAGGTCTATATCACAGGGTGAAACCAGCCAAGGCAAGGAAGTCTAGGACATTCTGACTTCCTGTTCTGAAACGTCAGATGCTCAAGAAATTCCTGTGTTTCCTTTAGTGATTAGAAGTTACTTGCACTCTAAATGTTCTTGGTGTTCTTGAGCTACAGAAGAAGGAAAGAAATATTATTGACCCATCCTGGGTTCAAATGAAATTCTCAGGATCCAAGCCCTAGCTCTGTTAGCAGGAAGAACTCCAGTGTAACACTGTTTTTGAAGGACAGAAAACAGTTTCAAAAGCCAGGCTAGGTGCAGAGAACTAGGCCTGCAGCATTAGGAGGCAGAATGTACACACTCAACAGGGCAGTGAGCTGCAAAACCACTTCATTCATTCCAGGCACAGCCAGCAATGGAGGAAACCTGAAACATTTGTTAGTTACACCAGGGTCAGGCTTTTCTCAGTTTCTTCAAATGATGACTAATCTTCCTTCCTCAGGTGAAGGGAGCCTCAGGCTATATTTAGGTTACCAATACAGAGCCAGTTTAGTGGGGGAGTGTGTAAGAACAGAGTAGCAAAACCCTGCTATCTGGTCTTAGGGAGTGGGTTTTTGATTCTCCATTTATCAGGTTTGAATGCCCTTCTATCTCTGCCAGTCTATTCTCCTTACTTCATTGTCCACATTTTTAATGCAAATCCCCAAGGAGGGACAGGGCCATTTCTCTTCTGTCTCCAAGCATCTGAGTTAGAACCTGGCTCTGCTCTCTTGACTCTGGGGCTCTTGGATGCCTGAGAAGTGGGACAGAGACAGTCGTCCTGCTCTGCATTTGTGTGAAGGTGATGCTGGTGTCCTGGCACACTGCAGAAAGCCTCATGACTGGGAAGAGTTTCCTTCTTCCCTTCTGACATCAAAAACAGATTCATCTATCAACTTTCTCCCTTCCTTCCTTCCTTCCTTCCTTTCTCTCTCTCTCTCTCTCTTTCTCTCTCTCTCTCTCTCTCTCTCTCTCTCTCTTTCTATCTATCTATCTACCTACCTTCCTACCCAGGTAGCTATCTTGTTGTCAATTGTTGGGTTGAACTCAAGGCCTGGGCACTGTCTCTAGCATTCTGCTACTTGAGCCACAGCACATATTCTGGCTTTGTCTGTGTACGGGTGCCTGATGAATCAAACCCAGGACTTCTTGCATGCTAGGCAAGCACTCTCTCATTAATCCATATTCCCAGCCCTTTCATTTTTTTCTTATTGGTAGTTTTTACATAAGTATGCTACCATTTTATGTATTCAAATTTAATTTTCTGAATACCAGTTACGTCTAAGAAACCTGATCTTCTCTTCCCCTGCCTGATTTGTGATTGTTCCTGCATTGCCCTCATAATAAAATGTAAATAAAGGCTGATGAGAGCTTCAGTGTGCATCATATAAAGACACAGGCCTAGAATCCTGGAAGAGAAAAGCAATGGGCCTGAAATGAAGAGAATGATGCAGTGTGCACAACTAGCATATCTGAAAAATACACCAGCAAATAAAAGCAGAGTTTGCACTATGAGAGGTAATATACATACACACATAAGTAGGTAGGGCACTGATACATAAACTTGGCCTTCTCTTTTTGAACTTTTTTGTGGCCATCCCAGGGCTTAAACTCAGGGCCTGATGTGTTCCTAAGTTGCTTTGCTCAAGGCTGAGGCTCTACCACCAACACAGCTCCACTTCCCACCAGCTGGTAGTTAATTGGACATAAGCAATTCCCAGGCTTTCTTGCCTGGTCTGGATTATCTCTCCTGCTCAGTTTTCTCTCTCAAAGCTGGAGCTCTACCCTTTGGGCCACTGCTCCACTTCTGGGTCTCTGGTGGTTTATTGGAGAAAATAGTCTCAGAGCCTCTCCTGCTCGGCTGGCTTGAATGGTGTTCTCCTGAGGAGGCTTCAAATGGTTTCCTCAGGGATTCACAGAGGAGCACCTCCACACAAACCCGTAGTCTAAATCTCGAGGAGTACTAGGGAAAAATGGAAACATGGTTATACCCCAGTCGCAGGACCCCCACCAAAAAGACCACCAAGAGTCAGACTTACAGCTGTTTTACGGTTTTATTTAAATGGGCTGCAGCTCGGGCCTTGTCCTACACTCCAACACAGCAGCACCTAGGAGGAGAACCACAAGGGAAAGATTTGTAGGGATTATAAAGGCACACAACCAACCAGGTGTTTGGATTACCACCATGTGTTGCTCTGCTAGAAATAAGCAACAATTGGTCAGTGGCTCAAAACTTTAACCCTTCATTCCCCCTCCCCCTTGACTTATGGTCCTGAGACACAATCTTGTGGCTCTAGTCTCAAACTAAACTCCAACAGCTCTTGATCATGAATGGGTATGGTCCCTAACTGACCTTAGCCATACTATTAAACAACAATACCAATAACAATCAGTTCATTTTTATTTTTTGAGGTGTATGCAGAGTGGTTGGGTAGGATGCTTGGAAACTTGCCATGTTCTCTGTGGTTGTACAGGGCAAAGGGGTCAGCCATTCTGGCGTGGGAGCTGTGGATCCAAGCAGAAATGCCATCCACCTTAAGGGCAGTAGGTGTAGCCAGTAGCACCATGTAAGGTCCCTTCCACAGTGGTTGCAGAGATCTCAGGTTGTGCCCTGGAACAAACACCCAGTCCCCTGGTTTAAACAAATGGGGGGTAGGAATAGAAGCAGAATCATATAATGCTCTAAGCTGGGGCCACATCGTCTTATGCACAAGCTGTAAATAGTCAAGCTTGCACAGAAATTCAATATCATACAAATCAGCAAACATTTCAGTCTGAAGGCTAGGGATAATGGGTGGAGGGTGTCCATACATTATTTCAAAAGGAGTAAAGCCAAGCTGATAGGGTGAATTTCTTATTCTAAACAGGGCAAAAGGAAGCAGCGATAGCCAGTCTGGGGCAGTCTCCAAGGCCAATTTGGTTAAAGTCTCTTTTAGATTCCAATTCATTCTTTCTACCTGCCCTGAACTCTGGGGTCTATAAGCACAGTGCAATTTCCAATCCGTCCCCAGTGCCGCGGCTATTCCCTGACTTACTTTTGAGACAAAGGCCGGTCCATTGTCCTACCCAATGGTGGATGGGAAGCCATACCTGGGTAGGATTTCTTCCAGGATGTTCTTAGATATGACGTTCCCAGTTTCATGCTTTGTTGGGTAGGCTTTAACCTCTCCTGAAAAGGTGTCTACAGAAACTAGCAAATATTTATATCCAAATTTTCCAGTTTTAATTTCTGTGAAGACTACTTCCCAATATACACCTGGCCTATCACCATGGAGGTAGCTCATTTGGTAACCAGTTGATTAGGGGCATTGGTCAGCTGACAGGCTTTAAATTTGTTAACAATGTCCTCAATGAGTTGATTTCCTTGCCTTATTTTTACTTCTGAGTGTAGGAGCAAGTCCTGCATTCTTCGGGTTCCCATGTGAGAGACCCGATGGATCCTCATAAGAATCTTCTTGCCCAATCTTTGTGGCAAGATAAGTTTCCCCTCACCAGTTTTCCACCAGTCTTTATTTCTTTCTCTGTTTGGGGGTTTATAAGCCATGGAAATTTTCTTTATCCACTCCAAGTCTTCTTGGGAGTTCTGAGGCTCAGGAAGCAAAGCTTGTGGCCCTGGGTCTACTTATGCTCTGGGCTGGAGGTCCACCTCCTTAGCTGCCTGAACGGCCAACTTATTTCCTTTGAAACAGTTACCTTTTGATGGCCAGGACAGTGCATAATGGCAATATTTGCTGGTTCCCATAAGGCCCGAATGAGGCTTAAAATTTCTTGTTCGTTTTTAATAGCCTTTCCCTCAGCTGTCAACAGACCCCTCTCTTGCTAAATGGCTCCATGGAAATGCACAGTCCCAAAAGCATACTGAGGATCTGTGTAAATGTTTAGTGGCTTCCCTTTTCCCTTCTGTAGGGCTTTTGTTAGTAACACTAGTTCTACTCTTTGTGCAGACGTTCCCTGGGGGAGTGCTATTGCCCACACTATCTCAGTGTCTGTGGTGACTGCTGCACCAGCGTACCTTTTTCCATCTCAAATGAAATTGCTGCCATCTGTGAACCAGGTATGCTCGGCATGCCATAGTGGCGAGTCCAACAAGTCTGGCCTCTTTTCTTTGGCCTGGTCAATCTTTTCACACTTAATTTCACCTTCTCTGTCCTTCCTTTCCTGTCTTTGCTGCTCTGTCTCTCTCTCTTATTGTAAACCTTTTCTGCCACAGCTACTAGATCCCTAATAGACTTTTCAACAAGTCTGTATAGAGCTTGCAACTTTTGCTTTATGTCTGAGCAGCTTGATTTTTATAGGCGAACATAATCATCTGAGCCAACTCCTGGGTCTCAAGATCATTTGGCTATATTGATTAAAAGATTCCATGAGCTGCTCAAGATATGCTGCCGGATTTTCACTTCCTCCCTGTCTAATATCACAAACTTTGGCCATATTAGTAGGTTGGTATTCCGCTGCCTTGAGACCTGTCAACAGAGCCTGGTGATAGACGAGGAGTTGCTCCCTATTTTCAACTGTATTGCAGTTCCATGTTGGTCACATCTCAGGAAAATAGGCAGTGATCAGGGCAGGATCCTTGATAGGTGCTCCTGTGGGGCCAGGGATATGTTTCTGGGCTGCCTCTTAGTTACAGTCTCTCTCTTCGGTGGTAAAAAGCACCTGTAAAAGCTGACTAAAATCATCCCAAGTGGGCTATGAGTAAAGAGAATAATTTCAAGCAAACGAATTAAATCCTGGGGTTTCTCAGAAAAGGGGGCATTTTGGGTGTGCCAATTGTATAGATCACTGGTAGAAAATGGCCAATATTGGAGTTGCTGTTGACCATCCGCATCCACAGGACCTATGGCGGGTAAGGGAAAAACAGCTGCATTAGAAAGGGGGTTGATCTCATGGCATCGTCGAGTGACTGGCCCCTCAGAAACTTTAGGGGCAGGTGCCGAGTGTTCTATAGCTCCCTCCTCCTCTTGATCATTCTCAGGTTCTGAAAAAGGAACCTGGAAAGAGAGTATAGGGGAGGAAACATTTCTTCTTCCAACTTAACTCCCTGAAAAATCTGGGGGTACCTTTTCTTTCCCTCTGTCTCAGTTTCTTTTTGTAAGTCTAGTGGACTAGATGGAGTGGTGCCTATGGTTTCAGTCCGATCAGATGCACAGTCCAAAAAACAATAAACATTGCAAACAAAACACACCAAGGACTGACAGTTACAAAAAAAAAGCTTACAAAGTAGAGATCTCCCAAATTGGTCCACTGACTACAGTCACGGTGGGGTTCCACAACCACACCCCACAGCAGAAGGAGCAGAGCCACAGTTGGGAACTTGGGCCTCTGTTAGGAGGCCCTCTTGGTCAGTTCCGGCCCAAACCTGAACCGACCCCCGCCCCGCAATTCTCATGGCAGTGTTCCAAGGACCGCCCCTCCCCCGCCCCACACAGTGGGTTTCTAAGGACCCCTGCCCCACAAGAGGATCTTGGACATCTCCCAGATCCTCCAGGGTTGTGATGCAAGCGCGTCTGCTTCAACAAGCCTTTACGAATCAGTTTGGCCATCCTCACAAAGGAAAATGAAAGTAAAACAGACAAATGAGAGGACAAGACAAATTAACAAAGACAGCTCTGTTTTACTTTTGGAGTCTGAGATCTTGGAGGTCTTTGGAGGGATCCCGGATGAGCCCCCACTAATATGTTATACCCAGGTCGCAGGATCCCCACCAAGAAGACCATCCAGAGTCAGACTTTACATCTGTTTTAAGGTTTTATTTAAATGGGCTGCAGCTCGGGTATCATCCTACACTACAACACAGCAGAGCCTAGGAGGAGAACCCGAGCTAAAGATTTGCAGGTTTTATAAAGGAACACAACCAACCAGGTTTTCAGATTACCACCACATGTTGCTCTGCTAGAAACAAGCAACAAGCGGTAGGTGCGTCAAAACTTTAACTCTTCACATGAAGATGATACTAGTGTGTTCTAGACACTTAACATTGGAGACATAAAACACTCATAATTATTAGATAATTTTATAGGCAAAAAGAGCAATGCAGACTGTATGAGGATCGTTCCAGCTTTCGGTTCTCATATCCTGAGACAGTAAATGCACAGCAGCTCAAAGCTAAGTGACAGAACTGGCATGTACTGTGGATATTTGCTCCCAAATTCTGTGACACTCATTTCTCACTTTTGGCCTCAAGCCTGTGATCAGAGGGGAAGATGAGGAGAGAAAATCCTTCTCAGGGAAAGCAGCTATAAAGAACATTGGGTAGATTACTAATAAATTAAAACCTTGGGAATGACCCTGATAAGAAGTCAGACTGTCCAGATTAAAAAATGAAGAAGAGAAGAAATAAGGTGCCAGTGGCTGCTGTCTGTAATCCCAGATCCTCAGGAGGCTGAGATGTAGAGAAACTTAGTTTGAATCCAGCAAGTGTAGGAAAGTCCATGACACAGTTATTTCTAAGAGATCACAGAAATACCCAGAAGTGGGGCTGTGACTCAAGCTTAATGCAGTACCCTGGAGCAAAAGGAGCTCAAGGACCATGCATAGGCTCATATATCCACCCCAGGACCTGCCCCCTCAAAAAGAGCCTGTACTCTTATAGGTGAAATTCTGAAGTAGCTATGATGAATGGCACCAACCCAGGAAATTTGTATCCAGTACAATGAGTTCATAACAGAGAGACATCTTTCAAGATAGTGCATGTTCCGGGACTCTCCTCACTGTTCACAGTGTAAACTGAGGGTTTCTCTGCATCACAGGCCTGCTGGAGGAAGTCTTTTTCATTTTCTGGATAGGCACACAAAAGCCCTCACTCCTGTACAGCTGGGTAACAAACAAGTCCATCTGGTCCAGTTAGTGAGGATTAGTGTGGGCGGGCTCTGAAGGTCAGGGGAAAAAGGCTTTTTTGTACCCTTAGATATCTCTCACCACAGTGCTCTGTTTTAACAGGAGACCTTCATTTGTGACACCTCCCATGGCAGGCCAAGTTCTGTGCACTTATCCTGCCTTTGTGAGACTATATTCTGGTGTTCAGTTACAGTGCTCAATATAATTCAGGAGTCCTTCAGGCAGACAACTAAGGCATATAATTAACCGATTCATTGCAGGCAATTTTGGGCCTATGATGCCTCTCTTATGTTTCCGGAAGTTTGGGAAATCCAAGTACATGTTGGATATCACAAAGCTTCTTGTCATCTAGGACTGATGAAGCTCATCAGGTTCTGAAACATTTTTCTTCTCCTAGTTGGACCCTGGGTCCCTAGGTTTTGGGTTTAAACACAGGGCCTGGGTGCTGACCATGAGCTCAGTGCAGAAGCCCAGTGCTTTACCATTTTGTGTAACAACATCACTTCTGGTCTGTGAGTGTATGAGTGTGTGTGTGTGTGTGTGTGTGTGTGTGTGTGTGTGTGTGCACACCATGGTGTGTGTGCACGTGGGTGTGTGTGTGCGTGCACACATATACATGAGTCCTGAAGCTTGAACTCAGGACCTGAGCACTGTACCTAGTTTCTCTTGTAGAATGATATCCCTTTCCCACTTGAGCCACAGAGCTACTACAGGCTTTGCCCTAGTGAAGCGGTTCTAAGAAATGAAGCCCAAGATTCCATATATGCAAAGCATTCTACCACTAAGGCACATTCCCAGGCCTCTACTTCAGCTTTGTTAGTTTATTTGTATCTTTTTTTTTATTGTGGTTGTTGTCGATTGAATGAGTTGAAGTCTTGATATATGTGCTGTCCCTGACCTCTTCTGCTCAAGTCTTGTGCTCTACCACTTGAGCCACAGAGCTATTTCCGGTTTTCTGGTGGTTCATTGGAGCTAAGTTTCTCAAGGACTTTCCTGCCTAGGCTAGCTTTGAACCATGATCCTCACATCTCATCCTCCTGAGTAGGTAGGATAACCGACATGTGCTCAAGCACCTAGCTTCCCCTTCAGGTTCTTAGTAGTGAATTGGAAATAATAGTCTCATGGTACCTTTTGTGTCTGGGATAGTTTGGAACCCAGATCTTTAGAACTCAGCTTCCCGAGAAGGCAGGATGACAGACTTCAGGTACTGACCCCTTGGCCATAGCCTCTGCTGCAAGAGGGTCTATGGTTCCAGGTGGTGCAGTGCTAGCCATGAGCCCAAGAGGTAAGGTTCAGTGCCTCTGCCCCGAGTTCAAGGTTCATGACCAAGAGAAAAACAAACCAAACCATTGTCTGCTGTAGACAACTCACGAGTCTTCAGTAATACATAATTTTGTCCCTGACATGGGGACCTATCTGAGCCTCAATATTCTTGTCTGTATAATCATCTAAGTTGTGGAGCTCTTACATAGACAAGATGTAAGAATGCACCCGGTTAAGGACATAGCACATGGCACTCTTTGCACCACTCAGCACACAACATCCTGTGAAAGACTCAGCACCCAGTACCCAATGCAGGACTCAGAACACTGCATCCTGTGAAAGACTCAGCACATAGCACCTTGTGCAGAACTCAGAAAAGAGCACCCTATGGAGGACTCAGCACATAGCTCCATTCCACAAGCTGTCATTAGAATTAGAGTGCTTTCATCAGTATCACCATTCTGTGAGGAAAAATTTGCAAACCATACAAGTTCATATCTAATGGTTTAATGGGGTGTTTTTCTGGGGAGGGGGTGTTAGCCATGGGTCTTGAACTCAAAGCTCTACCACTTGGAGCCACATTTTAAGGTGTCCCTCAGACTTCCTGCCAGGACTGGGTTTTAAAGCCCATGACTGGGTTTTAAAGCAGCTAGGATGACGGGCATAAGCCAGGATGACATGGGTAACATGTGGAGCTGGTTTTGCAACGGTTTACATGTGGCTAAGTCAGGTTAGGTGGCAGCTGTCAGCACCAGACTCCTAGCTTGCTCTGTAATGAGGTTTTTGAAGTTCTGTCCTTCTATAATTACAGTTAGAATATCCTACCTTTTTTGGCATCAGACTTGGGGCTTGAGAAAGAGTTTAGACACTGTCCCTAAACGTTTGTGCTCAAGGCTAGCAATTAATTGATTGAAAGACAGGAGAACTTCTGAGTTTTCTGTTTTGTGGCACTGAAGAATGAAACCCAGGGCTCCGTACTTACTATGAGAGCACTCAACCAACGAGACTCAGGAGTGAACGAGGTATAAATAGATAGAGATTGCTGTATATAAATATTATATATGCAAAAAGAGATTTCTGCATATTATTAAATTATACATAATATTGCCACCAATTCTTAGATATTAAATTATGTCTCCATTTAATGATGTGTCCCAGTTAACAATTAATAAACCATTAATTAATAATTACTCAATATCCTATAATTGTTTATCATATATGTACATATATCCATACATATAATTAGATATTTCATAGAATGAGACCCATGTCTATATATTATTAAATTATGCATCATGTGTTACTCCTAATTATTAGTTATTTAATTAGGACTGCATGTAATTTTTATTCTGTTAATGCTTAATAAAATATTAGTTAAACTTAGTGCACATCCTACACTTATTGCATCTAATTTTATCCTAGAATGATTCACTACTAATTCAATCTGTTTATCATTTACTGTAGTGGCAATTCTTCTACTTATGATGTTTTTTTACCTTTATTACATCCTATTAAATAGCTTATAGATTTTCATCCGAATTATATATCCTACCTGACAACTGAGCACTTTCACAGAAAAGGAAAGTGTGTCATGCTCGGCTTATCATTCCAAGATTACATTTTTGGGAGTGCTGGGATCTAAACTCAGGGCAATGAAGGCTCAGTTCATGAATGGGTGACTGCCAGCACAGCAACCACTAGCCAATTCAGCTGCCAGGCAGTGCCCAGGCCCTGAGATTGAGCCCCCTATATTGACTCCAAATTGTGCTTAGTGTAGTTATTCATTTTATATTTTTATCCATTTAGCATTTATTTTATGGAATGATATAACACATGGAATATTTACTACATTTATTACATAGGATATAGAATTGCCTATGTATGAAACTTCACACCTGACACCCAGGACTTACACAGAAAAAGAAAACCTGTGTCACCCTGTGTCTTACTGCATGATTCAATTTTTGTGAGTGCTGGCATCTGAACTCACAGCCTACAAGGTCCAATTCATGAATGGCTAAGTGTCAGCACGCCAGCTTGAGGCATATTGAGCTGACACACAGTTCCCAGCACCTGAGATTGAGCCCCAGGGGTTGACAAAACAAGAACAGATGGACATGCAGATGGTAGTACACAAATAAATATAGATCTTTATAGAGTGCCAGAGATGACTATACATTATTTAGTTATATAGGCTACATTCCTACCAATTCTTGGGTATTTTTATGCCTCCATGTAATTAATATTACTGTTTTCATCTTTAATGAATTATTAATTATATCGACCACTGTCCTGAAACTATTGTGTCCATGTAATTAATAGTATTCTTTTAATGTGTCAAAAAATATTCATTAAAATCCACCGGCCTCCTAAAATCACTCTCTAATTTTATGCTATTATCATTCAGGAACAAGTAATTCAACCTTGACATTCATAACTTTCCATCGGTATTCCTATGAATAGGAATGAGATTCTTAGGATCTCCCTCCATTGGTAGTGGCAAGGACCCGGCTTGAACACAGGGCCTATGTTTTCGTGTTGGCCCATCCCTTCTCTGGAAGCCCGATAGCCTTCAGCAATGCCAAGTTACCAACATTTTTCAGCCCTGTCATTTAGACCCAGGACGGTCACCTTGAAAAGAAAACAAATGTAAAACTGGCAACCATCTGCAAGTTACTGGTTTTTTTCTGTGTCGTTTTATTTATTTATTTTTCCTGTCAGCCTTTGAGGCCCAGGAACCTAGGTTCAGCTGTGAGCCCTGTGGCTGCAACAAGCCTAGAGTGATCAAAGTTGAAGCAGAGTTGCCATGCCCTGAGTTCAAGCCCTGTGGTTGACAAAATAAAAATACGTAATACATACATGCATACGTACATATATACATTAAAAAAATTTAAACAATTATTAGGCTACTTGGTGTTGTATTCACGCCATTTTTTTCTGCCCGGCCTGGGATATGAACTCAGGGTCTGGGTAAATCTGCAGTACTGTTGGGAAAGGGAAAGCTCACAGTGATGGAAGGCAAGAAAGATAGGCCTGTTTCTAGCACTCGCAAAAATAATATTCGTATACATTTTAAATACATGATTTATACTTACATACACATGTTTACTGCATATTGCAGTTAGTGTAGTTATTCGTTTTATTTTGTTTTTTATTTATTTATTATATATTAGATTTGCCTATGTATTATACTTCATTCCTGAGACCCAGGACTTTCACTGATAAGGAAAACAAGTGGGACAATTGCCTTCTTCCACCAGGATCAAGTTTTTGAATGGGTCAATTTTAGCCCAACAGTCTGACACAGGTGAAGTTTTCGGGCAAATTTGAGGACCTGAGATGAAGCCCTAGGAGTGGCCAATATATAAACAGATGGATGTGTAGATTCATATGTATATGAATCTATAAATAAAGTTATAAAGAGAGACAGATAGACATTTATGTAGATTCTAGTGTATAATGCTATATAAAGAAGATGACCTATATCTTATGTTTATATATTCTATTACTATGAATTATTTGGTCTAAAATTATGCCTCCATTAGTTAATCACGGTAGGAGACTTAATAAAGTATTAATTAAATTAATCAATTACTGTATTTATTGCGTACAAACTTATACTACAATGACCAGCTAATTAGTAGTTCAATTGGTACATTACAAAGATTCTATTATTGTTCCTATAGATAGGAATGAGTAGGTGGAAGTCCCAGGATCAAACTCTAGGCCTAAGTGTCTTGGTTGGGCTCAGGCTTCACTGACAGCCCCCCAGCATTCAGCCATGCAAGGTCATGTACAATTTTCAAGCTGAGTCATTGAGAGCCAGGATGGTCACAGTGCAAAGGAAACAAAGCTAAAACTGTTGTCTAAAACTTCCTGGTTTTTCATCCTCCATCTTGGTTGGTTTATTTTTTTGCCAGAGCTGGGACTTAAACTCAGATCGTAGGATTCCTGGATCAACTGTGGGTGAAAAAGCTGCACCCCAGCCTAGGGTAATCAAGGCTGACTCAAAGTTGTGGCGACCAGAGTTCAAGCCCCGTGCCTGGCCCCCAAAAAAGTTAAGGTCCTGGCTAGGAGTTTGGGCCATTTTTTCTGCTATATCTGGAATTTGAACTCAGGGACTGGGTAACACTCTTGTGCTGTGGGTGAAGTGAAAGCTAACCTAGAAGAAAAAAAATCCAGAGCATTTCCCAGTGTGTGAATTCCAGCACTAGAGCTGGCAAAAATAATATTTATATACATGTATAATATATATCATATACATGTATTTGCATAGATATTACTTATTGTACCTAGGGCACAATATTTCAACAGAAAGGAAATCTGGTCAACATTGGCTTCTTATTCCACCTATTGACTTGGGCACTCCTGGGATTTGAACTCAGGTCCTGGAATATCTATTTCATCAAGGGGTCAGTTTAAGCACAGCAGCCTCAAACAAATTCAGGTTCCAAGGACCTGAGTTCTTGCCATAGGAATGGCCAATATATATATAGATATATGTGTAAATTGCTGCAAATACGTGTATATAAATACAGAGAGAGAGAGAGAGAGATGTATATGTATATTCCACTGTACATTTAAATATAAATATATTTATAGATTGTGAGATGTCTATATATTATTAAATTACATGTAATATATTACTAATAATTATTAGGTATTAAATTATAACTCCATTTAATGAAGTATCATGGATTAAGGCATAATAAAGTGTTTCCTTTTGTAAATGGAGCTCAGGGACAATTTCTAGGCACATAGTACAAGCCTCAGGATCTGCACAAAAAAAAAGAGCCAGTAACTGTGTCTGTGTATATATGAATGTATTTCTATCAGTGAACATCCATAGTCATTATGAAGAATAGCACCCAGCTAACAAATTTGCTTTGAATAGAATGATGTCAATGAGAGTGCTTTCAAGACAGTGCATGTTCCTGGTCAAAAAAATTTAAGACCCTGGCTTGGAATTTGCACCATTTTTCTAACAGGCCTGGGATTTCAACTCAGGGTCTGATTAACTCTGGCACTTTGGGGGAAGGGAAACCCACCATCGTTGAAGATAAGAATTTCAAGCCAGTTTCCAGGGCCTGAATTCAAGGCCCAGCACTGAAAAAAATAATATTCATACATGAGATCTATTTACATACATGTGTTTACTCCATATGACATTTATCACCCTTATTTATTTTTTATTTATTTTATTTAGTATTATTACATATATAACATTTATTTCATTTATTACATCATATGAAATGGATTTATTTGCATATAGATTATACATCATACAGAGACCCAGGACTTTCACAGAGAAGGAAAAAATGGGTCAAAAATGGCTTCTGACCCCACATATAAACTTTTGGCCATGCTGGGATTTGAACTCACAGCCCACAATGCATAAATCATGAATGGGTCAGTTGTAAAACAAAAGCCTTTGGCAAAAAAATGCCAGCCATTTCTGAGGACCTGTGATCAAGCAATAGTAGTGACGGATAGATAGATAGATAGATAGATAGATAGATAGATAGATAGATAGATAGATAGATAGATAGATAGATAGATAGATAGATAGATAGATAGATAGATCGATAGATGTGTAGGTTGCTATGTATATGAGAGAGAATGTGAGGAATTTAAATTATGTACATTATGAATTATTAGTTATTAAATTATGCCTCCTTTCAATGAAATGAAGTATCATGATTGAATACTTATTAAAGCGTTAATGTAAAAGTAGTCAGTATTCCTTAATTGGGAGAATCATACCATGGTGATAGAATGGAAGACATTATCCAATAATTTTTGTGTGGCATTCTATAAGAGAATCATGAACTAACTGCAAATTTAATTGTTACTTTTATAACATTCCATTAGGCATTCCCATGGATAGGAAGGATTTTCTCAAGATCTCCCTCCATTTATAGGTGGCAGTCCAGGCATTTCAACTCCAGGCCTGGGTATTTTACTTCAAATGTGAACCATGGGAATGACACTGTGAAGATTTCAGATTGTCAGGATGAAAGAAAAGAATGAGAAGAAAAGAAAGCCAAGTGTCAGTGGATCCTACCTGTAATCCTAGCTCTTCAGGAGGCTGAGTAGTAGAGAATACCAGATTGAATTCAGCCAGGACAGGAAATTCCACCACACTCTTATTTCTGAGGGAATACAGTAATAAAAAATTCCCATGAATGGGGCTATGACTCAAGGGCAGAGCGCTACCCTTGAGCAAAACTAGCTCAGGAACATTGCCTAGGGTCATAGTAAAACCCCCGGACCTGCCAATAAAAAAAAAGCCAGTAACAACATGTCTCCCCATGTACGTATGCATGTATTTCTATTGGTGAAGGTCTGGAGTTCCTATGATGAAAGGTATCCAGCTATGAAATTTGCTTTGCATAGAATGATTTCATAGAACAGAAAGAGTTTTCAAGACAGTGCATCTTCCAGGGCTCCTCTCACTGTTCACATTGTAGCCTGAGGTTTTCTCCACATCGGTGACTGCTGGAAGAAGTCTTCCTCATTGTTGGAACAGGCCTCAATCCTGTACAGCTGAGTGATAAAAAAAACTCCTTCTAGGACAATTAGTGAAGAGTGTGGGTGGGCTCTGAAGGTCAAGAGAAAAAGGCCTCTATGTACCTCAAGCTATCTCTCTGCCGAGAGCTCTGTTGTAACAGGAAGACTTCATTTGTGCACCTCCTGTGGCCAAGTTCCCTGCACTTAGCCTGTCTTTGTTAGACTATGTTCCAGTGCTGAAATAACCAGCTACAATTAATTCAAGGGTCCTTCTGGCAGACAACTAAGGAGCTGAACTTCCACATCTACTCCAGTGGAGTCTGCTTAGCATGGAACACCTGCTATCAGATCTGAGAATGGGACTTCACAGAAGTCTACCTCAGAGAATTGGGCTTCAAAGAAGCCTACCTCCTGGAAAGGCTGGCAAGCCCCTGGGAAAGATGTGTTCCTGTTCCTGTTTTTCTTTTCTTCGCTGTATAGGAGTGCACATTAATCTTTTACTGCTCCTGCTGCTTGTTCTACTTACTCATGCTCAACGCTCCCTTATTCAGGGCTATTTCTTGGAAGTGTTGAACACTCCAACATCTGATAAGTGTCCTGAGAATATGACTAACTCACCAGAGTTAAGTGCTACCCTGAAAGCCCCTCTTATGGAGGCTAGTAGACAAGTCATAAGTATATATAAAAGTATTGGGGGTTTCATGACATCACTTCAGCAGAAGGAATTGTTTGTAAGAAATTTACAAGAAGCTGTAGGCACGGCTAGAGCAGAAAGAGTGTATGGCTATTGGAGACTTCCCTTTAATCCTGAAGCATATACAATAGACCCATATAGATATCCTGTAGATTAGAAAGATGTAGAGGGATATTTAGACCAAAAGCTAAATAAGATTCCTAAAAGGTTGGTAGATGGAAGGTGGCAATGGCTTATCAGAGGAAAATGGTGGGATCCTCCATTATCTAGAGGACCCCATAGACTTCCCCCAGATCCATAGCCTTTTACAGGTGTGTATGATAAGGATGGCAACCGTTGGGTAAACTACTTAGGAGAAAGAACTTCCTATTACTCTCTTCCATTTACTGAGAGACTTGCTAGATCTAGGCCTCCTTGGTGCTTACTATCAAAGAAGGAGCAAGAAAGATCTTATGAGACAGTGAAGGCCTCTATGGAGAAGAGTAAACGATTATGTGAAAGGGTTACAGAGAAGACACTATGAGCCTAAATTTGATATATGGCCAGATTTAACTAAGTATACTGAATATCATGATTTTTGGTCACAAATTGGGGACCCTCTAAAGAATGGCAAAGAAACACAATTGCTTACAAAAGATTTGAAACCCATAAAGTACAAAACTAAGCAAAAGTAACAATAACGTACAAAAGTTCATGCCTTACTGTCCACCACCTTGCATATATGCTCTGGTTAATGGTTAATAGGTGATAAACATCTCGAAACCAATTGTATTTCTTAAAAATAGAGGCAAAGCCTGGAACAATTGCCTATGGTCATAGTTCGTCATCCAAAAAACAAGATCAGGCTACCAGCTGGTGACCACCCAACAACGAAGCCTTGCAGCAAGATTGTGTAACCTTTTGCCCTTTCTCATGGAGACCTTATTCTATAAAAACTTGTTATCCTCTGCAATAAATCGCAACTAGCTTTCACTCCTCTTGTGTGTGAGTTGTCTGTTTGCCATTTCCCCACCTGTTCCAGTTACCTCCACGAGGTGTCGTCCATCATCCTGGCAGAGCAGGTCCGTGGCACTGAACCTAATGAAGTGATTCATTATTGGCAATGATGCCCTCCTGGGTTTCCAGAAGCTTGCTAAATCGAAGCACATGTGTAATTTCACTATGCTTCCTGTCATCTAGGGCTGGTGAAACTCATCAGATTTTGAAACTTTGACCTCTCCTAGTTGGGCCCTGGGTGGCTATGTTGAACACAGGACCTGGGTACTGACTGTGAGTGCAGAGCAGAAGCTCAGTTCTTTATCATTTGGTGTCACAGCTTCACTTCTGGTATCTGTGTGTGTGCATGTATGTGTGTTCATATACTTGTCCTGGAGCTTCAACTCAGGACCTGAACACTGTACCTGAGTTTCTCCTGTACAAGGATAGCACTCTACCACTTGAGGCACACATCCACTTCAGGCTTTTTTCTAGTGATGTAATACTAAGGAATCAAACCCAGGGATTCATACATGCAAAGCACTCCTCCTAAGACACATTCCCAGCATTCTACTTCAGGTTTCTTTCTTTCTTTTGTTGGAAGTTGGAGGAATTTAAGTCTAGGCCTGGGTGCTGTCCTTGAGCTCTTTAGCTAAAGCCAATAGCTCTACCACTTGAGCAACAGCACCCCTTGAGGTTTTTGGTGGGTCACTGGAGAGAAGAGTCTCAAGGAATTTCTTGCCCAGGCTGACTTTGGACCATGATCCTCAGCTCTCAGCGTCCTGAGTACCTAGGATGACAGGCACGAGTCAGCAGCCACTAGCTTCCACTTCAAGTTTCTAAGTGGTGAATATGAGATAATAGTCTCATGGGACCTTTTGTGTCTGGTATAGTTTTGAACCCAGATCATTTATCTCAGCTTCCTGAGTAGGCAGGATGACAGACCTCAGCTACTACATGCCTAGACTGTAACACTCTGTTGCAAGGGGGTCCTTGGCTCCACATGGTAGGGCGCTATCCATGATCCCCACTGGTAAGTGTCAGTGGCTAGGCCCTGAGTTCAAGGTTCATAATCAAGAAACATAAACCAAAACAATTGTCTGCAGGAGACATCTCACTAGGTAGGTACATACATAATTTTGGCCCTCACATGAGGACCTATCTGAGCCACAAGTTTCTCATCTGCACAATCATCTTACTTGTGGAGCTCTTATAAGAACCAGATGAAAAAATGAAAAAAATGCACCCCATGAAGGACTCAGCACACAACTCATGAAAGACTCATCACATAGCTGGAACCCACATAATGTCATTAGAATTAGGGTGCTTTCATCAGTATCACCATTCTTTCAGAGACATGCCACAAACAGTCCAAATTTAGATTTTAGAGGGGTGAGTTTTTTTGGGGGGGGGAGTCAGCCACGGGGATTGCACTGAAATGTTGGGGGTACTGTCCTAAGGTATTTTGATCAGGCTAGAACTCTACCACTTTAAGCCACAGCTCAGAGTTTCGCAGACTTTCTGCCAGGGCTGGGTTTTAAACGCACCAGTGTCAGATCTCAGCCTCCGAGAATCTTGGATGACAGAGTAAGCAAGCCAGCAGCATCTAATCCTTGAAACTGGGTAGCAGCGGCTTACCTCTGGCTAATTCATGTGAGATGGCAAATGTCAGCACTAGACTCCCAGCTTGCTCTGTGATGAGGTATTTGCAGCCCTATCCTTATATAGTTGCAGTCAGAACATTCTATCTTTTCTTTTTTTTTTTTTGTTTTGGTGTCAGTCCTGGGTCTTGAGTAAGGGTCTAGACACATTCCCTAAGCCTTTATGCTCAAAGCTAGTGTTTGAGCTACAGCACAACTTCTGGATTTTTCTATGCACATGGTAGTGAGGAATCGAACCAAGGGCTTCGTACTTACTAGGCGAGTACTCTACCACTGAGCCCCAGTAGTGACAAGTGTATAAACAGATAAATGTATAGATTGGTATATAGACAGACAGATAAATAGATAGATAGATAGATAGATAGATAGATAGATAGATAGATAGATAGATAGATAGATAGATAGATAGATAGATAGATAGGTGTAGATATATTTAACGAGAGATGTCTGTAAATTATGAAATTGCATATATATTTCTACCAAGTATTGCCAATTAAATTATTCCTTCCTTTCTTAAGTATCATGATTGAATACATAATAATGTATCAATTGAAAATTAATCAATGTAGTATAATTGTTGTGTATAATTTTATAATATAATCGTACCTACTTATGTAATTGTTACTTTTCCAACATTCTATTTGTACAGATACCTATTAGAAAGCGTTTATTTTTAATTTTAATTTTTTTAATTTTTTTTGGGGGTCCGGTTGTGGGGCCTGAACTCTGGGCCTGGGGGCTGTCTCTCAGCTCTTCAGCTCAAGGCTAGCGCTCTACCACTTGAGCCACAGAGCCACTTCCGGCTTTTTTCTTTTTGCTAATGTGGTGCTGAGGAATAGAACCCAGGGCCTCTTGTATGCAAGGCAATCGCTCTACAACTGAGCCACCTTCCCATCATGGAAAGCATTTCTTAGAATCTCCCGCCAGCCATTCATTAGTGGGAGTCCCGGGATTCAACTTTCAGGCCTAAGTTGCTGATTTCGGCTTGGCTTCACTAATAGCCAGCCAAACATCAGCATTGTAAGGTCATGTGCATTGTCTGGGCATTGTATTTAGACCCAGGATGGTACAATACAAAGGACAAAAAAAAGTAAAACCACCTGATTGAACTTCTCAGTTTTATCCTTTTCCTTTTTATTTATTTTTGCAAGCCCTGAGATTTTAACTCAGGAGCTAGGATCCCAGGATCTGCTTTGGTAGAGATGCCAAGACTTGAGTTCAAGCCCGGTGCTTGGGCTAAAACAAAATAATAATAATACTGATAACAATAACAATAATAA
The DNA here is from genome assembly GCF_019054845.1 of Dipodomys spectabilis. Taxonomy (NCBI): domain Eukaryota; kingdom Metazoa; phylum Chordata; class Mammalia; order Rodentia; family Heteromyidae; genus Dipodomys; species Dipodomys spectabilis. Next base: position 721,775 of record NW_024871031.1, on the reverse strand, counting down.
TAATAAGGCCCTGGCTTGGAATTTGCACCATTTTACTGGCAAGCCAGGCATTTAAACTCAGGGTCTGGGTAACTCTGTGGCACTGTGGGTGAAGAGGAAGATCACCGTCCTTGAAGAAAAGAAGTTCAGAAAAGTTCCAAGGGCCTGAACTGAAGTCCCAGTTCTGGAAACAATAATACTCATATATGAGATCTATTTACATACATGGGTTTATTCCATATGACATTTATTACCCTTATTTATTTAGTATTATTACACATAAAACATTTATTTTATTACATCATATTACATGTACTGAGTCCCAGGACTTCAACAGAGAAGGAAAAAAATGTGTCAAAATTGGCTTCTTACTCCATGAATACATTATTGGCCATGCTGGGATTTCAACTCACAGCCTACAATGCCCAATCCATAAATGGTGTCACAGTCTTAGCCAACCAGCCTCCAGAAAACTGAGCTGCCAGGAAGTTCTGAGGACCTGTGATCAAGCCACAGTAGTGTCATATATATATATATATATTTATTTATTTATTTATATTTATATATATATATATAATATATATATATATACATACATATATATATAACAGAGGAAATGTGAGGTTATTATTAAATTATATATTTTTACAAATTATTAGTTATTAAATTATGCTTCCATTTAATGAAGTATCATCATCTAATACTTACAAAATCATTAATAAAAAAATCAGTCAATATCCTTAATCAAACCATGTTGCTAGAATGGAAGATATAAATTCAATAATTTTTGTGTGGCATTCTAATATAGAGTTATGAATTAACTTCAAATTTAATTATTTATTTTATAACATTCCATTAGCATTCACATGAATAGGAATGAGTTAGTCAGGATCTCCCTCCATTTGTGGGTGGCCATCCTAGCATTCCAATTCCAGGCCTGGGACGTTTACTTTGAATGCAATCCATTGGAATGACACCTTGAAGATTTCAGATTCTCGCAAAAAATACGAACAACAAGAAGAAAAGGAAGCCAGGTGTCATTGGCTCTTGCCTGTAATCCTAGCTCCTCAGGAGGCTGAGATGCCAATTTGAATTCAGCCTGGGTAGGAAAGACCACGATATTCATATTTCTTAAGAGATCACAGGAAATCAAAACAAAATAATAACAAAAAAACCTGAGTGGCCCCATGGCTCAAGTTGCAGAGCACTATCCTTGAGCAAAAGGGTTCAGGGACAGGGTCTGGATGAAGGGCATTCAGCAGGTTGCCCATGCCCAGCCCCCCAACTGGGCAAGCTGCAACAAGCCCTCAGAGAATACTAAGTCTGAGCAGGCAGCTTGAACAAGCATCCTTCACTACAGTTTAAGAACTGAAGTCAGGAAGGCGTTGCCTGGGCTGGTGTGTGCAACTGATGTGTACAACGGGTGAATGATGTCCTGGCAATTATCATGGGAAAGCACAATTCTTAGGCTGTAGGAGTTGTCAAAGGTTGTGGCTCCATATCTTCTATCCCTCTGTAGGATGTGAGCCTAGGTTTCTGGGGCCTGGTGGCCATCACTCATTCATCATTCCTCATTGCCGAGTCTCAGGCTGGTCCCAAATCCTGGGAAAGATAGAAAATAACCAGACATTTCTGTGCCAAAAGGAGTAATCCAATAAATCCCACCGTCATAATTCCCGTTAGAAGTAAGCCTTGGGCTTCAAATGTGGCTGGTAGAGTGCTTACTTAGCACACATGAAGCCCTGGTTTGATTCCTCCCTACCACAGAAACAGAAAAAGCCAAAATTGACACTGTGGCTTAAGCAATAAAAGTTCTAACCTTGAGCAAAAGAAGCTCAGGCACATGCCCAGACCCTGAGTTTAAGTTCCAAGACTGGCCAAAAAAAAAAAAAAAAAAAGGTGAGCATGGTGAGACATTTTCTACTGGGACTTAGAAGAGGGCCGAGGTTATGGGTAACAGGTAGAGGGGTAGAGGGCAGGTGCTGTTGGCTCACCCCTGTAACCTTAGCTACTCATGAGACTGAGATCTGAGATCCCAAATGCAAGCAGGAAAGTCTATATGAGACTCTTTTCTCCAATTAAACTCCAAAAATCCAGAAGTAGAGCTGTGGTTGAAGTAGTAGAGTGCTAGTCTTGAGCACAAAAGATTAGGGATAGCGTCCAGGCCCTGAATTCAAACATCAGGACTGGCACATGCACACACGCACATGCCATACACACACTCACACACATATACACACATACACATACCAAGATAGAGAATTTGACAGTCAGCCTGCACAAATTCCACCTCTAGAAACTCAGTATTTAAAAAAAGAGGGAGGAGGGAAGGAAAGACTTGCTCCAGGAAGTGATATAATCAGTGCCAAAATTCCACAGGAGTTCAATGTTATGGAACAGAACAGAGAGCCTCAGGCACAAGGTACAGCATGGGCAAAGGTCCTGAGGTGTGGTGTAAAGCAGGTGGTGTGGATGGGATGAAGGTTCTGTGGCTTCAGACAAGTCTGGCAGAACACTGAAGCCTGTGTCAAGTTTTGTACTTGAGTCACAGGTAGGGCAGAGGGTGGGGTCCCAGAATGAGGCCCAGGGAAAGATTCGCTTGACTTTTCACCAAAGACCCCAGCCAATTTCTGTGGCTGGAAGCCTATTTTTCACAGCTCCTGACCCTCAGGCCCTCTTTGCATGGAGGAGTCAGGGCAAATGCAGGGAAGAACTCTTACTTAAGAAAAGCTTCTAGCTCAATCCCACCAGTGGCTCACCCCTGTAAATCCTAGCTACTCAGGAGACTGAGGTCAGAGATCATGGGTCAAAGCCATCTCATGGGAGAAAAGTTAGTGAGACTTTATTGCCCATGAACTAACAAAAGCCAGAAAGGGAGCTGTGGCTCAAGTGGTAGAATGTCCACATTGAGAGAAAACGTTAAGAGACTACAGGTCAGACCCTGAGTTCAGGCCCCAGTACTGGCACCTAACAACAAAGAAAAGCTTTCAGGAGTTCTTAGTCCACTGTGGTGAAAGGCCAGATCAGCCAGGCATGGGTATGCTGGCCCTCCTAGCTCCTCAGGAGGCTGAGATGTGAGGATTGCCATGCAAATCCAGCCTGGGCAGGAATGTCCAGGAGACTCTGATCTCCAATGATCCACCAGAAAACCAGAAGTGGTGATGTGGCTGAAGTGCTAAGCTGAAGAGCTGAGAGACGGTGCCCAGGCCCAGAGTTAGAGCCCAATGACCAATACCTGCCCTTCTTTGACCTCATGCTGTGGCTCTAGGCAGAGTACTTTCCAGTGGGCTCCTGATGGTCTTCCAATGTCTATGTGTCCTACAAGTCTTGAGAGCAGCCTCCTTGAAGGCCTTTGCCTACAGAGCGGGACACAATACAAGATAAGGATAAAGTTTTGTGGCATGGAGGTCATCAGCCGGGTCATCAGAAGAGCATCTGTCATGAGTGCAGTGTGGATCTGAGCACTAAATCGACGTCTCAGACCACGGTTCTGGGCCAGAAGGGGTAGACTAATTAATGCCGGCTCACAAGGGAATCACAAGAATGTGAATTTGTCAGGCACACCTTGGGCAGGTTTTGAGTAGGGCTTATGAGAGACTAGTATGCTGAGTAATCCAAAGCAGGCTGGCTGCTGCTTGTAACAATCACTATAAACCAGGAGTCCCAGGGGCTCAGAGACCTGCTTAACTCACCAGAGCTCAGGGGCAGATGAAGGTCTGCAATCATGGGCCAACTACATAGGGACATTCATAGTGTCCTTCCCTTGGTTCTATGGCCCCGTGCTGGAATGGAGGGACAGGTTCCATGGAATTTACTGCCATAGGCCAGACTCCTTAGCCCAAGAAGCCCAACAACTGCTGTAGCTTGAGAGTTTACTATGATTATGCCTCAGGACTGCCCCCAGTTCTAGTTCAGCTTATCATTACGACCTTTCTCTGTGTGTTTGTGTGTGTGTGTGTGTGTGTGTGTGTGTGTGTGTGTGTGTGTGTGTGTGCATGCACGTGCGTGTGCATGAGTGCATCTTGGTAGTAGGGCTTGAATTCAGGGCCCGTGCTCTGTCTCTCACTTTTTTCATTCAAGGATAGCACTCTACCACAGCTTTTCTTCCAGCTTTCAGGTGGTTCTTGGGAGAGGAGAGTCTCACAAACATACCTTGTTGGGTTGCATCTGAATGTCAGTCCTCTGATCTCAGCCTGCTAAGGGAGCTAGAAATATGAGAGCATGAGCATTAGCATCTGGGCACACTTTCCTTCTTGGATAAAACAGAATACCTATTTCCTAGCCAAGCACCCATCTACAGCTATCCCTCCTTCCCCTTCCCCTAACCCTCTGGACTTCAGAGGAAACATACTCACCCCTGAGGACAAAGAAATAGGATGCACTGACAGGTTTGAACATTATGTTTTCCACACAGTCAGGGGGCTGCTGGAAGCTGATGTAGAGGTCAGAGAACTAGGCCAGGGCAAGTAGACAGCTGTTAGAACAGAAAGTATGAAAAGCCATCCGTGCAGCTGCATGCCAGTGGCTCATGCCTATAATCATAGCTACTCAAGGCTGACACTGGAGGATCAATCAAGATTCAAAGCTAGCCTGGGCATACTCTTATCTCCAAAGAATCACCAAAAAGCTGGGAAGAAGAAATACTATAATTCAAATGTTCGAGCACCAAACTTGTGCAAACATGCTAAAGGTTACCACCTAGGCTCTTCAAGCCTTGGTAAACACACACACACACACACACACACACACACACACACTCACACACCCCATACACATGCCAAATCAGATATTTCTACTCTGTAACCTTTCGGTATTCTCTACCTTTTTCCCCACTAAGTCTGGTGGTTGTTGGCCTAGGAGTTTGATGCATCCAACACCACCTGACATCTATAATTTTGGGGAACAGAATGGCTATAACATCAGCCTTCCCCTATCCCAGCTCCTTGATTGGGTCATGGTCTATCCAGCCCCTTTGGGGTTCCTTTTACAGACTCGCCAAGATCCTTTAAAAAGGCATCACATGCTGGGCACTGGTGGCTCACGCCTGTCATTCTAGCTACTCAGGAAGGTGAGATCTGGCTTCCAAGTCAGCTTGGGCAGGAAAGTGTGTGAGACTCTTATCCTCGAAGAATCATCAGAAAATCATAAGTGTCCTGGTGGCTCAAGTGGTAGAGTGCAAGCCTTGAGAAAAAGAGCTCAGGGACAGCGCTCATGGACAACAACAACAAGGAGAGGCATTGCATGTTGTCTTTGGGATTGGCATGGGCCAAATATGGGAAATTTCAAGTGCGCCAAGATAAAGCAGTACCTCCTTTATTCCCATGCTCCTCTATCTTGTCCATCCCCTGGCCTTGGCCACGCTTCGCATCAGGATGGCTCTGGCTTGACGGGAAGGATTCAAGGAGGAAGATCCCAGACCAATTGCTCCGGCTCCTTCCTCCCTGCTTACACTACTGCTTCTGCTCTTTGCCATAGACCTTCTTCCTGAAATCCATCCATGAGATCATTGACACCAACACAGTGGTGAGTGGTGGGTCCAGTCTAACTCTGGGAAGTCAGAGGTGGAAGTCAGTCTGGAACTAGGAGCTTCTATTCTGGGTGTGGGCTGAGGCCAGGGCTGACATTTATTTCATTCTGAGCCTTGCAGGGGTAGGGAGACAGTGTAGACACAATATTGAGATAGGTAAGATGGGAATCTGTAGGACCACTTGTGTGGGGGAGGCTGTGGGACTCAGGGGGCCACTGTTCTTGGTGTTCTTCTCTCAGACCTCCCTCTCCCTCTCTCATCCCTCAATAGTAAAAGAGAAACTTTAAATAAGGATGTCGAAGAGGAGGCAGGGAAGTATTTCACTGTGAACCAGACTTGTGCTTCATATTCATCGTAGCCCCTAATTCCTATTTATCTGAGGATTGGCCATATGGGTTTGGCGGGGGGGGGGGGGGGGGGGGGGGGATGTGTGTGAAGATATCATCCTAGCTGAGAATGTGGCTCAGTGATAGAGTGGTCGCCTAGCAAGCCTGAAGCCCTGGGTTCGATTTCACAAAGAAAAAGCTGGAAGGGGAGGTGGGACTCAACTTGTAGACCACCAGTCTTGATCAAATAGAGCTCAAGGGCAGTGGCCAGGCCCTGAGTTCAAGCCCCATAACTTGAAGACAAATCTATGTGGAGGCTTTATTTTCCCTTTGGAAACAATTTATTCTTTGTGGTAAGCATAACATGGGCATCTTCCCTGGCCACCAATGGGCCATTAGATGTCCCTGGAATTTGGGCCTCCTCCCAGCAGCCTCTGCTCTACTTGGCCCGCAGTTTACCCTTCTTATCACCAGGCAGATGGAGGCCTAGAAAAGCCCACCTAGCCTCCTAGTTCTGGAGGCTGCTGAGGATTTTGGGATTCAGTATGTCACAAAGGGAGTCATCATCCCCATCAGTCTACAGAAAAAAAGGGACAGAGTACTGCATGCCTGAGTGCACCAGCTGTGGGCAGTTCTGGATGTGGGGAGTTGCAGCAGGACATGCTCTGTGGGGGAGTCCTGTACGGGGCAGGGAACCCTGATCTCTCCTCTTGCAGTTTCCACACTATCCTGAAGTTGCAATTCTTCAAAACTTTTCTGTGCCTTCCCCATTTTGCCCACCCAGGAGCCTGAGGCCTCTGAAGCAGCTGCACTGGTGGAGAGCTCAGCCTGTGTCGGCATCTGGAGCCCCGTGTAGGAGTGACAGCAGCTCTTGCAGCTATCTACTCTTCATCTTCTCCTGGGACAGCTGGCACATGCACTTGGATTTCTCCTGATACAGCTGATCCAGAATGAACAACTGTCCTTTCCATGCCAGGATGGATTCCTGGACGGTGCGGATATGTGCCGACAGCTGGTTGCATCGATGGTGGAGCTCATCTGCCGGACTCTGGAAGTCTACCTCATCAGGAGATTGTGGATGAAGCAGATTTTCTTCTCGGATGCCCACATGTCCCACTTCCCATAATCTCACATGTTGTGGTGGCAGCTCACGGGGCAGGGGACCTGTGGCTCCGGCCCTATCTGGCACTGAGCTGTCCGGGGGAGGGGGAGTGCCTGTAGCAGTCCGGCAGGAGTTTCTTCCTGTGGATCTCATCCTCTGAGAGTGCTAACAGTGCCACATCCCTCTCAGGTTAGGGGACATCTCCATCCTCTGCCATGGGCACATCGAGGAGAGTCGCTTCCTCAGCTTTTGCTTCTCCAGGGTTCACAGCTTCCCCTTCCCCAGAGAAAGACAGGAAGCTCAGCTGGGACTGCAGGTGCTCCTCCTGTAGACTGGTCATTTCCAGGCACTTGAAACTCTCCTGCCACTTTGGGGGCACCACCTAGTCCCTCCATTTGGTCAGACAATGCACTTGTTTCAGCTGCTCCAACAGCTGGGTCTGCTTCTGCAGGTGCTACTGTAGGACCTGCTACTTGGAGCACAGCTGCTCATTGGAAGTGATGTGCTGCTGACAGGTGGCTCTGAGCTCCTGCAGCTGGGCCAGGGACTGTTCCTGCTGCTCCTGCAGCTCCTGAGCTGCTTGGCTCTCTCTCTCAGACACTCTTTCCATTCTTCTATCTTCTCCTCTCAGCAGCCCAGCTGTTCCTGCGGATGTTTCTTCACCTGCTGCTCTGAGTCCAGGATGTTGGTAAGATCTTCCTTCTCACTGCTCACCCTGTGGAGAGTGCCCCGCAGCATGGCCAGCTGTTCCTCCAGCTGTGTGTTGCACACACATGCACATGGTGGGGTGTCGATCCTTGGTTTTCTCATCTAGTCTTACCAGTTGCTCCTCCTGCTCTGCAATCTGGAGACGAAGCCTCTGGTTTTCCTGGACCTAGTATGAAGTTGTTCCTCCAGGTTTTTCAACCCCATCTGCATGTGGTAGGCGTGGGCCTGCAGTTGCTGCTTCTCCTGAGATGGACCCTCGGGGTGCCATGGCTCTGCTAGCTTCATTCTCAGTTCCCCCAGCTATTCTCTAGGTGCAGCACCTACCTCAATCCTCACTCCTTCTCCTCTGTCAGTTGGTTTACCTGCTCGGTCAGCCATCAGGCCTCCTCCTCCTGCGTGCACCTCTCAATGCTCAGGTTCTGCAAGAAGGTGTCTGTCTCCAGATTCGCTAAGTTACCATTCAGCTCAGGTTGTGCTGTAGTCTCTTCAGTACATCAGGCTTCTGCAGCACTTGCTGGAACTTGCAGATTCTGTTCTTCCTGTTGCTCCTCTATGTCCAGAGTGCTTCCAGCTTCTCCTAAAACTCTGTGTTCACTTGCTCCAGGTCATAGAAGCTTCTGGTCTTTTCCTTGAGCTGAAGTTTTACATCATTCAGCTGTTTGAACAACATTACAGTCTCCTTCTGTAAGTAGGAACCACAGAAGCCACCATCTCCAGCTCCCCCATGCACTGCTCTGTGGCCTGTAGGCAGCTGGTGAGAGCTTCATGCTCCATTTCTGTCATCGGCCGTGAGCTGCATGTGGGCTGGTGCCTATTGTAAATTACTTTCTGCCAAAACCAACCTCTGTATGGGTAGCTTGTGGATGTCTAGCTCTGTTTTTGGTGCTTTGTGCACTTGGGCTACCTTCTCCTTCTCTTTCTCTTGTCAATTCTGCAGGTCTTTCTTTTCTTGCTTCAGTGGTTGGATCTTGGCACAGAGCACCTGGTTTCTTCTTTGCTGCAATCCAGGGCAATCACCACATGTTGGTAGCACCTCTGCAGCTCCTTTATGGTATTGGCACCCTTGACACTCTGGACTCTGGTGGCTGTTACTGTGTTCAAAGACAGGGGAAGCCTGTGGTAGGCATCACCTTTGGCCAGACCCTCCGTGTTGAATCACCCTCCCCAGTGGTGTTTTTCTTTGGGATCCTTCCCTTTTTTGTATTCTTTGTTTTCTTGAATGTTGAAGGTCTGATGGGAGGATTCTTCTGGTGTTCTGGCAGTAATTTGTTGCCCGCAGCTCTCTCTCAGAGTCTTGTTGTTTCAGGCATCTGTGCTCTGGGATGGGAAAGATGGGCTGGCCACATTCCCAGGCTCTGGGAAATGCTCTGTTCTCCCACTAACTGACTAGGTCGTCAATTTCCTATTGTACTCCAAATTCGCATCGAGACTCTTGCTTACCCCTCAGTTACCTCTACCTTCCTCAACTGCTGGTAGTGGTGTCAACCAACAGACGGCCGGATGGCTGCACAGATTATTGTGTATGTCTGTTTGTTGCCAGTCATGGATATTGAACTCAGGATCGAAGCATAGTCTATGAGCTGGTTTTGATCAAATCTACCCCTCTACCACTGGAGCCACACGACACTACTTCTGGCATTGTTGACACTGAAATTGGACAGGGGTCTCAAGTACTTTCCAGCCTAGGGTGATTTTGACCATGAATCTCCTTTCACAGCCTTGTAAATATCATGGAGGACTGCTGAGAGCCACTGGTGCCTGCTTAATCATTGATCTTGCTGATGATGTTGGACAGACCGGTGAGTTCCCTATCTTCAGGTTTAAGTGGTGGGAGCTGGAGCCCACAATTTGAATCCTGGTCCTGCCACCTCCAAATGGCAGGAGATCCTAGAAACTCATTTTTATCCATATGAATACGAATGGAATGTGATGTATGTCATGATTGAATGGGCAGTTCTTGAATGATTCTAGGATAAAATTATATACAATTATATTCTAGGATACTGATTGATTTTAATCAATACTTTATGAAGCATTTAAAAAATTATATTCATTAAAAGGAGAAATAATGAAATACCTAAGAATTGGTTGTCACATAGCATAGAGATGCCATTTTTTTCTGCCAGGAGTGGGATAGCAACTCACGGTCTGGGTAACTCTGTTGCACTGTGTAGGAAGGGGAAGCTTGCTTTCTTGAAGTCAAGAAATTCAAGTCTGTTCCTTAGGCCTGAAATCGATCCCCACCACTAGAAAACATCCTATTTGTGTACACTTTAAATATATGGTTTATATTTACATACATATATTTACTCCATATTTCATTCAGTGTATTTATTCATTTTACCTTTTGTTTTGTTCATGTAGTAACCATTTATTTTATTGACTATTATGGCACAGAGAATATTGATTACATTGATTACATAGGATATAGGTCTGCATATGTATTCCACTTCATACCTGACACGCAGGACTTTCACAGGAAAGGAAACATGTGTCACCATCTGCTTCTTACTCCACGATTCATTGTTTGGGAGTGCTGGCATGTGAACTCATGGCCTACAGGGCCAAATTCATGAATGATTGAGTGTCAACATGCCATCCTGGGACAAATTGAGCTGACAGGCATTTCCCAGGACCTGAGATTGAGCCCCTGGGGTTGACAAAATAAGAACAGATTGGCATGCACATGGTAGTATGCTAATATATATATATATATATATATGTATATATATATATATATATATATATATATAGTGTTCCAGAGATGTCTATCCATTATTCAGTTATATAGACTACATTCCTAACAGTTCTTGGGTATTTATTATGCCTCCATATAATTAATATTGTTTTCATCCTTAATAAACTATTAAGTAAATCAGTGTCCTGAAATTATTGTGTCTCTGTAACAAAAAGTTGTCTTTTACTGATTCATATTAAATAAAATCAATCAGCCTACTGAAATCATGATGTCTAAATTTATATGAGTACCATTCATGAGTAACTCATTCAACCGTGACACTTACAACATTCAATCTTTATTCCTATAAATGGGAACAAGTCTCTTAGATTATCTGGGATTCGACTCTAGGCTTATATTGCCCTGCAGGACTATGTCTTCCCCAGTACCCTGCCAGCCTTCAGCAATACAAGGTGAAGTACACTTTAGAGCTGTGTCATTCAGACCCAAATGATCATGGTGCAAAATGTTAAAAAGCCATCCCACCACTTCTTCTCTGTACGTTCCCCCCACCCCCACCACAAGGCCTGGAGGTCTAGGATCCCAGGATCGCCTGTGGTTCCAGTGGCTGCACCCCAGACTAGGGTGATGGAAGCTGAGTTAGAGTTGCTGTACCTGAGTTCACGACCTTGTTTCGCAAACAAAGAAACAAACAAACAAAAATGATCTGCCTGGCTTGCAATTGGTGCCGTTTTTTTCTGCCAGGGTTTGGATTTGAACTCAGGGTCTGGGTAACTTTGCCGCACTGTGGACAAAGGGGACACTCACCGTGCTTGAAGACAAGAAAGTCAGGCCTAGTCCCTAGGCTTGAATTCAAGCCCCAGCCCTGGGAAACACACTATTTATATACATTGTAATGATAGGATTTGTACTTACTTATAGATGGTCAGTACATATCCTGTTTGTTGTGATTATTTATTGTATTTCTGTTTATTCATTTATTTACCATTTATTTTATTGACTGTGGTAACACATTCCATTTATTATTTTGATGACATCCTATCACATAGTATCTAGATTTGTAGATGTGTTCTCCATCATGTCTGACACCCAAAATGCTCAGATCAAAGGAAAACAGGTGTCACACTCGGCTTCTTACTCCACGATCCAATTGTGGGCACTGCTGAGATCTGAACTCAGGGGCTAGCAGAACCAATTCATGAATGGGTGTGTCAAAACGGCAACCTCAATCCCAGGAAACTGAATTCCCAGACCCTGACATCGAGCCACAGGGGTGGACAAAATAGCCATACATGGTTAGGCAGGTGGTAGTATACCAATAAATATATATTTGTATAGAGTGCCAGAGACATCTACCTAGGATTCAATGACATCCACTACGTTCCTACCAACTCTTAGGTAGTTATTATGCCACCATTGAAAGAATAGGATTCTTTTCATGCTTAATAAACTATTCAATAAGATCAGTCAGCATCCTAGGATCATTGTGTCTAATTTTAGATTAGACTGACCCATGGAGAAACTTCTCAATCATGAGTTTGCTCACATTCCATCGGTGTTCCTATGCATAGTAATGAGTCTCTGGGAAATCCCCTGATTGGTAGGTGTCAGGACCAGCACTTGAACTCAGGGCCAACATTGTTACATGGGTCTATGGCTTCCCTGATAGCCCACTAGCCTTCGCCAATGCAAGGTGAAGTACCCTTTGTAGGCGTGTCATTCAGACCCAGGATAATCACCGTGGAAAGGAAACATTGTTAAAAATCCATCCCGTGGCTTTTTTTTTGTGTGTGTGTGTATGTGTGTTTTCCTGCAAGACATCAGGGCCTAGGATCCCAGGATTGACTATGGGCCCATGGCAGCCCGCCACCCTAAGGTGATTGAAGCTGAGGCCAGGATAGTCCTAAATTCATAATTTAAACATAGCATCTATATTGACATGTGCAGACAGCATCTTGAATTCGGTGCACTTCTCCTTAATTTGTGTCTAATTCATGGAGGTATTGTGTATTTTACTGAGTATGGTGACAGTTATAACTGTGCTAACATGGATGACAACCTGTTCCCATTGTTATAGCGTTGCCTATGCATTCATTCTCCTTCCTAGCTGAGGCCCAGAACTTTCACAGGACAGGAAAACAGGTGCCATGACTGGCTTCTGACATCAGGATGAATCTTTTGTCAGTGATGGGATTTGAACTCAGGTCTGGTAACTCTGTTGCACTGTGGGGGAAGGGGAGGCTCACCATCCTTGAAGACTAGAATGTCAGGCCTGGGGCAGGGCCTGATTTGTAGCCCAAGCACTGGAAAAAATAAGAAGCCCAGCTCTTTTAAACATAGGATCTCTATTTACATACAGGTATGGTATGCATCTTGCATTCAGTGTATTAATTCTTTTTATGTTGTGTCTTTTTCAGGGATGTATTGTGTATTTTATTGAGCATAGGATGACATATAAAACTGTGCTGACATGGATGACAACCTATTCCCCCAGATCTAGGGTTGCATATGCTTTTTTGACTCTTGCTGAGACCCAGCACTTGCACAGTACAGGGAAACAGGTGCAAGGATTGGCTTCTCACATCAGAATAAACCTTTTGGTAGTGCTGGGATTTGAACTTGGGGTCTAGGCAGCCCAACAGCCAAATAGGTCCACATGAGCCCATCAGCTTGTGAGCCACTAAGATGCTAGGCCATACCCAGGATCTGAGATTGAGCCCCAGGGTGGGGATGAGGCACAATATTCATCCATTCATACGCTGAAGCTAGTATGCTAATTACCTATTTGGATAGAGTAGGAGATGTAGTGAGCTGTGTTCGAATCCTATCTACCATTTGAGTACCGATTCTTGGATCTTTCCCAATGCCTGCAATTCCTGAATATGATTCTTATTGTCACACTTCATGAACTATTATTTAAAACTAATTGTTGTGCCATACATCTTGCCTATCATTTCCTATGAATTCAAGCACCTCATAACATTTATAGACATGTTAAATTTATGATTTATACTTACATCAATATATTCAGTCTATATCATGTTTTTTGGAGTGATACATTGTGTTTTACCATTTATTTATTTAGTTAGCATTTATTTTATGGACCGTTAGTGCACCTATAACATTTATTACATTTATTCCCATCTATTCCATAGCATGTAACTTTGCAGACATATTATGAACTTGTACAGAAAAGGAAAACAGGTGTCACCCTTGAAATCTTACACTAGGAAGAAATTTTTGGTAATGATGGGACCTGATGTGAAGGCCTGAGAGGCCCAATTCATGAATGGGTGAGTGTCAGCACTGCTCTAGCCCATTCAGCTGCCAAGTGGATCTCAGGACCTGGGAGCAAGCCCCAGGTTTGGCCAAAATAGCAGTAACTTTCTATGACGATGGTGGTAAATAAATTAATATAAATTTATTTCTTTATTTTTTTATTTATTTATTTATTTATTTTGGGGTTCCATCGTAGGGCCTGAACTCTGGGCCTGGCGCTGTCTCTCAGCTCTTCAGCTCAAGGCTAGCACTCTACCACTTGAGCCACAGTGCCACTTCCGGCTTTTTTCTTTTTGCTTATGTGGTACTGAAGAATCAAACCCAGGGCCTCAGTCATGCAAGGCAAGAGCTCTACCATTGAGCCACTTTCCCAACCCAAATATAAATTTAGATATTTAGGTACTGCCAGAGGTGTCTATCTAGTATTCAATGACATATATTACCTTCCTACTGATTCTCATGTATTTAGTGAGGACTCCATTTAATCAATAGTATTCTTTTAATGCATAATAAACTATGAATTAAAATCAATCCTGTCCAGTGATTATTGGGTCTAATTTTATGCAAGACTGATTGAGGGACTACTCATCCAACCATGACATTAATCACATTCCCCTGGTGTTCCTATGGACAAGCAATAGTTTCTTAGGCTCTTCAGCCCCTTGTAAGTGGCATGACCAGGATTTGAACTCAGGGTCTAGTGTCCATGTTGGCCTATGGCTTCACTGACAGCGCCAACCTTCAGAACTGCCAGGTGACCTACAGGTTGCAGCCATTTCTTTCACACCCAGGATGGTCAACGTGCAAGGAAGGAAAACAGAAACTGCTGACCATCCGTGGTTTGTGTCTTTTTTTCGATGCTGCTTTCATTTTGTTTTCCTTTGAGCCAAAATAGCAATACATTTCTATGCAGACAGTGGTATACAAATAAATAGATATTTAGATATTTAGATATTGCCAGTGATGTCTATCTAGTATTCAATGACATATAGTATCTTCCTAGTGATTCTCAGGTATTTAGTGAGGACTCCATTTAATCAATAGTATTCTTTTAGGGGCTGGGAAGGTGACTCATTGGGAAAGTGCTTGTTTTGCATGCATGAGTCCCGGGTTCGATTCCTCAGCAACACATGATCAGAAAAAGCCAGGAATGGCGCTGTGTCTCACATGGTACCACACTAAACCAGAGCTGAAAAGCTGAGGGACAACACCCAGGCCCAGAGTTCAGGACCCACTACAGACAAAACACACACACACACACACACACACACACACACACACACACACACACGCACGCACACACAGTATTATTTTAATGCATAATAAACTATAAATTAAAATCAATCCATATCTTGTGAATTCTGGGTTTAATTTTATGCTAGACTAATTGACAAACTAGTCTTCCAACCATGACATTGACCACATTCCTCTGGTGTTCCTATGGACAGGCAATAGTTTCTTATGCTCTCCAGCCATTTGTAAATGTCATGATCTGGATTCAAACTCAGGGCCTAGGTGCGAAGATTGGCCTATGGCTTCGCTGACAGCCTGCTGACAGCAATGCCAGGTGACCTACAGGTTGCAGTTGTGTCATTTGGACCCAGGATTATCACCATGCAAGGAAAGTAAACTGAGAAACCTCTAACTGTTCGCAATTCATGGCTATTTTTCCTTGCCATTTTCACTTTTTTTTCCTATCAGCCCCTGAAGACTAGAATCCCAGGATAGGCTGTGGGTCAAGAGGCTGCACCAACCCAGGCTAGAGTGATGGAAGCTGAGGCAGAGTTTCCACAACTTCCAGCTCCGTGCTTGGCTAAATAAATTAAACAATAAAATAATGAAATATATAGAAAATAAATTAAAATAAAAAATTTAATATATTAAAAATACTAATGGAGCTCCCTGGCTTGGAATGAGTGCTCATTTTTTTTCTGCCAGGACTGGTATTTGAACTTGGAGTCTGGGAAACTCTAATGCACTATGGGGAATGGGGAAACTCACCCTCTTTGAATAAAAGCAATTCTGGCCTGTTCCTTAGGCCTGAATTCAATCCCCAGACCTGTAAATTTATTTTCATCCACATTTGAAATGATTAATATCCACATACTTATGTTTACTGCATATTGCTTTTTTGTATTATTCATTCATTATATTTATAGACTATTATTACACTTATAACACATATTAAATTTATTACATCTTATGAAAATTATACAGATTTGCATATGTATCATATATCTTACTTCAGATCCAGGACATTCACAGAAATACTATAGTAGATGATTCCATCCTTAGAAAAACAGAAAGAATACACCAACCAAAGTCTAGTTTATCACTAGGCATCACAGTAGCTCACATCTGTAAACTACTCAGGAGGCTGAGACCTGGAAGATGAAATTTCAAAGCCAATGAATGCAGAAAAGACTGAGAGATATCATCTCCAATTAACTGGCAAATGCCAGGCTACAGGCATAGCTGAAGTGGTAGAAAATCAGCTATGAACAACGAAGCCAAGAAAGAGCAAGCTGAGTTCAAATGTGAGGAGAGGAGGTAGGGGAATAAAAAGGAGAGAAATCCTCCAAAAACAGAGAACAAAACGACAATACACAAACCCCACCTAATTTAAGGTACCAACCAAACTGAAAAAAAATGAAGCTTGTTCAGTTGTATAACTTTACATTAGCACATAAGATCTTAGGTGCACTTCAACGCTATGTTTTTAATAATATATGTATATATATATATATATTAATAATCCATGTATATATATATATATATACATATATATATGTATATATATATCTTTAAATAAACTAAGAATCCAGCCAATGAAAAATACTTCTGAATTAGTGCCTTAACCATGGCATTATAAATTATTTGTACTAAAAGTGTATTCCAAGTTTCTTTTCTCGGAATCAGGAAGCTGTGATCTGAGGTTGGTGGTTCAAAGTCAGCCCAGGCAGGAAAGTCCATGAGACTTATCTCCAAAAAACCACTAGAAAACCGAGGTGGCACTCTGACTCAAGTAGTAGATCCCTCGCCTTGAGCTGAAGAGCACAGGAATAACCCCTGAGTTCAAGCCCCAGGGCCAAAAAATAAAATTTAAAAAAAGTTTGTTCATGCAGATCATAAAATTCTAACATTCTGAGCTTTAGGAAACTTTTCTGCCTTGGTCTTATGCTCTTTAGGCAAATACTCCACTACTGAGATACATCCCAGTCCCATTGTTTTTGTTTTTCATTTTGCAATCCACTTTATTGAGGTTTTATTCAGAAACCCAACATTTTGTGCTATGAGGACTCCCCTAGTGTATTTCGTGGTAGGCACTGAGGAAAACTCATATGACACAAATGCAGAGAGTTTATAATTGTGGAAATAACACTAAATAGAAATAAATTCATCTGTCCCGACATTCTAGGGAGAAATGATGTCCTTATTTTCATTCTCACTCTTCAGGGCAGATGGTCAAAATAGAAACACCTATGTACTATGCTGAAAAGTAAATGTTTAAACCCCTTTTTTTGAAAAACTCTCGTGCTATAAAATCAATATATATCAAATAAAGGCGAAGTTAACTTAAAAAATATTAAAAATGCTAATGAAGCTCCCTGACTTGGAATGTGTGCCATTTTTTTTTGTCTACAAGTCCTGGAATTAGAACCCGGGGTCTGGGTAACTCTGTTGCACTGTGGGGAAGGGGGAAGCTCGCAATGCTTGAAGACCAGTATGTCAGGCCTGTTCCCTAGGCCTGAATTCAAGCCCCAGACCTGGAAAATGTACTCCTTTACATATTTTAAAGATAGGATTAAACTTCCATACAGATGTTCAGTCTATATTATGTGTGGTGTGGTTATTGATTGTATTTTTTATATTTTTCATTAATTTACTGTTTATTTTATTGAATGTGATGAATCCTAACTATGTATTACATTGTTTACATCCTATCACATACCATCTAGATTTGTAGATGTGTTCTCCATTATGCCTGACACCCAGGACTCTCCCATAAAAGGAAAACAGGTGTCACACTTGGCTTCATACTCCAAGATTAATTTTTTAGCAGTGCTAGGATCTGAACTCAGGGCCTAGCAGGTCCAATTCATGAATGGGTGAGTGTGAGCATAGCAGCCTCTAGCCAATGAAGCTGTGAGGTGTTTCCCAGGTGCTGAAATCGTGACCCAGGATTGGCCAAAACAGCGATACAAGGATAGGCAGTCAGTAGTATACAAATAAATATATGTTGGTAAAAAGCACCATAGCCGCCTATGTATGATTGAGTGACATATACTACATTCCTACCAACTCTTAGGTGTTTACTATACCATAATTAAAGGAATATTATTCTTTTCATGCTTAATGAAGCATGAAATTAAAATCAATCATTGTCCTAGGATTATTGCATCAAATTTTGGGCTCAACCAATGTACAAACTTCTCTTTAATTGGTATTCCTATACATAGGAATGAGTGTCTTGTGATCCCCTGCCATTGGTAGTTGTCAGAACCTGGATTTGAACCCAGGGCCTATGTTGATAGGTTGGGCTATGGCTTCCCTGCTAGCCTGCCAGCCTTCAGCAATGGAAGGCGAGGTCCACTTTGCACCCATGGCATTCAGATCCAGGATAGTCATCATGCAAAGAAAAAAAAATTAAACCCCCAGCCCTCTGCAGCTTGCTACTTTTTGTGCTATCTCACTTTTTTTTTCTTTCTGCAAGCCCTCTGGGCCTAGGATTCCAAGATTGGGTATGGGTCCCTAGGCTGCACCCAGCCTACGGTGATCGAAGCTGAGACAGAGTTGCCACGACCTGAGTTCAAGCCCCATGATCGGCCAAAAAAAAAAGAAAAAAGAGAAAAGACAAAAATTGATTATTTAACTAAATTTAAAAAATAGAGCTCCCTGGTTTTGAATTTCTGCCAGTTTTCTTTCTTAGACTGGGATTTGAACTCAGGAACTTGTAGCAATGTGAGGGAAAGTGCAGATTGCTACTACTTGAGTTCAAACCCCGTGCCAAGACAAAATTAAAAAATTAAGTCACTGAGCTTGGCAGGGGGAGTCATTGTGGAGAAGGGAGGTAAGGGATGGTAGGGGGAAAACAAAGGAGGAGGTAACAATGCTCAATAGGAAATATACTCATGACTTTGCTCATGTAACTGTGACCTCTCTGTACAACATTTTTACAATAAAACCATACAAAAATAGACAATATAGTATTCTGAGAAGCACTTTGAGGTTAAAGGAATATTGTCTGAATAGATGTACAAAATTCTACACTGCTTTTTATTTAATGTTCAGCATGAAACTGAATAAACTGCTTCCATTAAAAAATTAAGTCACTGTCTTGGAACTGGGGCCAGTATTTATACCATTGGTGGGATTTGATCTCACATTCCAGGTAAATCTTTTATACCATAGGAGAAGGAAAAATTTACTGTCCTTGAGGAAAAGAAATTCAGGCTAGAGTTCCCATGTCCTGAATGAGGGCCCTGCAATGGAAAATATATTTCTATACATGTGTAATATATGATATATACTTACATGTGTATGTTTTTTACATGTTATGATTCTCATGATTGATTTTGTATTTATATTATTTTTATTTGATTCATTCTTTTATTGTTTTTCTATTTATATTATCATTCTCATTTATATTTTGCACATCTATTATAAAATTATACACAATAATTTAAGACATTGATTCATTTATCATTAAAAATTTTTGTGTTGAAACATGATACATAATTAAATGGAGGCATTTGTCACAGTCTTCTCACGTTTAGCGTCTCTCCCAAGAATGAGCTTTGTCCTATTTATCTTTGGACACCTTCCTATAGGGATGTCTCTAGATAATTTATACAGAAAAGCTTTTTCTTGAGGACAGGCAAGTTGTGGGATAAAATTGTAAGTGGGAGGCTAGAAATGTGGCATAATGGTAAAAAGCTCACTCAACATGCATGAATACCAGGGTTTGAATCCTCAGTGCCATATACTCAGAAAAAACCAGATGAGGTGGAGTGGCTCAAATGGTAAAATGCTAGCCTTGAGAAAAACAATCCCCAGGACTGTCAAAAACAATAGACCAGATGCCAGTGGCTCACACCTGGAAAACTACCTCCTCATGAGGCTGAGATTTGAAGACCACAGTTCAAATACAGGCTAGGCAAGAAAAGCCTGTTAGACTCTTATCTCCAGTGAACCACTAAAACATCCCATGTGGAGCTGTGGCTCAAGTGGTAGAGGGTTAGCCTTGACTGAATTGCTCAGGGACAGTTCCCAGGGTTGATACAAGACACACAACTGGAATAAAATTGACGGTTAATCAAAGTATGTTTCCTATTCGCTAATTATGAGAACATTCTCTGGAAAATCAATGCTGATATATACCAGAATTGGAGTCAAACTTCCAGGCTTAAGTGTAGCAGATGCACATGCCCATCCTCACAGACTCTAGCATTGTAACCTTGTGTCCACAGGGTTCTGAAAGGTCCAATGTTGAAAGGCTTAATATGGTCCCCAAGCCCTGTGTGATAAGCAGTTGACTTGTATTGTCAATGTCATTACACGTCTGAACCTAGCAGAGCACCAGTAGCTCTTGTGCATCACCCTAGATCAGGAGGCTGAGGTCTTAGGATCACTCTGAAGCCAGCCAGTGCAGGAAAGTCTATGACACTCTGACTTCCACGTCTGAAAGGTCAGATGTTCAAGAGCTTCTTGTTTTTCCCTTGGTGATGAGAAGTTACTCTAAATGTTCTTAGTGTTCTTGACCCATCAACCCATCCTGGGTTCAAATGAAGTTCTCAGGATCCAAGCCCTGGCACTGTTAGCAGGAAGAACTCCAGTGTTACACTATTTGAAGGAGAGAAAACAGTTTCAAAAGCCAGGCTAGGTGAAGAGGACAAGGAGGCAGAATATACAAATTCAACAGGGAAGTGAGCTGCACAACCACATCACTCATTCCAGGCACAGCCAGCAATGGGGGAAAACCTGAAACATTTGTTAGAGTTACACCAGGGTCAGGTTTTTCTCAACTTCCTCAAACAATGACAAACCTTCCTCCCTCAGGTGAAGGTAGCCTCAGGCTATCTTTAGATTACCAATCGAGAGCCAGTTTACTTAGGGAGAGGGAGGAACAGAGTAGAAAAGCCCTGCTCTCTGTTCTTAGGGAGTGGGTTTTTTACTCTCCATCTATCAGATTTAAAGGCCCTTCTACTTCTGCCAGTCTTTTCTCCTCCCTTCATTCTCCACATCATTATTGCTAATCCCCAGTCCAAGGTGAGGCAGGGTCATTTCTCTTTTGTCTCCAAGCAGCTGAGTTAGAACCTGGCTCTGCCCTCTTGGATCTGGGGCCTTCGCCTGCCTGAGAAGTGGGAAAGAGATATTCTTCCTGCTCTGTGGTTGTGTGAAGGTGATGCTGGTGTCCTGGCACACTGCAGAAGGTCTCATGACTAGAAATTGTTCCCTTCTTTCCTCCTGAAGTGCAAGACCAGCGTTATCTATCATTTTTATGTCTATCTATCTATCTATCTATCTATCTATCTATCTATCTATCTATCTATCTATCTATCTATCTATCTATCGGCCTTTCTTTCTTTCTTTCCTTCCTTCCTCCTTTCTTTCTTCCTGTCATTCTTCCTGTCTTTCTTTCTTTCTCTTTCTTTCTTTCTTTCTTTCTTTCTTTCTTTCTTTCTTTCTTTCTTTCTTTCTTTCTTTCTTTCTTTCTTTCTTTCTTTCTTTCTTTCTTTCTTTCTTTCTTTCTTTCTTTCTTTTTCCTGTCATTCTTCCTGTCTTTCTTTCTTTTTTTCTTTCTTTCTTTCTTTCTTTCTTTCTTTCTTTCTTTCTTTCTTTCTTTCTTTCTTTCTTTCTTTCTTTCTTTCTTTCTTTCTTTCTTTCTTTCTTTCTTTCTTTCTTTCTGTCTTTCTAAGTATGTATGTATGTATGTATGTATGTATGTATGTATCTATCTATCTATCTATCTATCTATCTATCTACCTATCTATGTACCAACCCACCTGCCTGCCTACCTACCTACCTACTACCTACCTACCTACCTAACTACCTACATAGTTATCTCTTTGACATTTCTTGGGCTTAACTCAAGGCCTGGGCACTGTCTCTAGCACTCTGCTACTTGAGCCACAGCACCAATTCTGGATTTTTCTGTGTATGTGTTACTGAGGAATGGAACCCAGGGCCTCTTGCATGCTACGCATGCACTCTCCCACTAATCCACATTCCCAACCCCCTCATCTTTTTTCTTAATGGTAGTTTTTACATATATATACTACCATTTTGTGTCCCCAAGTATAATTTTCTGAATACTGCTTATTTCTATGAACTCTGATCTTCTCTTCCCTGCCTGATTTGTGACTGCTCCTGCATTGGCCTCATAATAAAATGTAAATAAAGGCTGCTGAGAGCTTCAGTGTGCATCTTATAAGGAAACAGGCCTAGAACCCTGGAAGTGAAAAGCAATAGGGCTGAAATGAAGAGAATGATGCAGTATGTACAATGAGCGTATCTAAAACATAAATCAGTAAATAAAAGCAGAAGTTTTGCATACAGCCTCTTTGCACTTAGTTAAGTAATATACTCATGTAAGTAAGTAGGACACTAAACTTGGCTTTCTCTTTTTGAATTTTCTTTTGTGGCCATCCCATGGCTTAAACTGAGGACGAGATGCATTCCTCAGCTGTTTTTCACAAGACTGAGGTTTTACTACTGCCACAGCTCCACTTCCAGCCATCTGGTTGTTAAATGAACATAAGTGCCTCCCAGGCTTTCCTGCCTGGTCTGGCCTGTATCTCCTGCTTGGCTTTTTCTCTCAAAGCTGGAGCTCTACCCTCTAGGCCACTTCTCCCCTTCTGGTTTTCTAGTGGTTTATTGGAGACAATAAACCTTTCCTCCTAGGGCTGGCTTTGAATGGAGATCTCCTGAGGAGGCTTCAAGAGGATTACCTCAGGGATTCACCTAGAAGCCGCTCCTCCAAAACTTTAGTCTAAATCTCGAGAGGTACTAGAGAAAAATGGAAACAGGAACATGCTTCTAGTGTGTCCTAGATACTTAAGGTTGGAGATACAAAACACTCATAATTATTAGATCATTTTATAGGCAAAAGGAGCAATGCAGATAGTATGAAGATCGCTCCAGGTTTTGGTCCTCATGTCCTGAGACAGCAAATTCACTGCAGCTCACTGCTAAGTGACATACCGGCATGTCCTGTGGACATTTGTTCCTAAATCCTGTAACACTCATTTCTCACTTTTGGCTTCAATCCTGTGACCAGAGGGTAAGATGAAGAGGGAAAATACTCTCAGAGAAAGCACGTGTAAAGAACATTAGTAGTTTACTTATAAGTCCAAACCATAGAAATGACCCTATTAAGAAGTCAGTCCAGATTATAAAACAAAGAACTAAAGAAAGAAGTTGAAAGTGACTGCTGATTGCAATCCCAGCTCCTCAGGAGGCTGAGATGTAGAGAATTTGAGTTTGAAACCAGCCAGTGTAAGAAAGTCTTTGACAATGTTATTTCTAAGAGATCACAGAAAAACCCAGAAGTGGGGCTGTGACTCAAGCTTAATGCAGTACTCTTGAGCAAAAGGAGCTCTTGGACCAGGCCTAGGCTCATAGTTCAACCCCAGGAACTACCCCCTCAAAAAAAAACACCTGTACCCCAATTTCTTTGTGTATGTATGGATGTATTCCATCGGTGAAACACCAGAGTAGCTATGATGAATGGCACCAAGCAAGGAAAATTATATTCAATACAATGAGTTCATAACACAGAGAGTGCTTTTATGATATTGCATGTTTCAGGGCTCCCCTCACTGTTCCCAATGTACCCTGAGGGTTTCTCTGCATCCCAGGCCTGTTGGAGGAAGTCTCCCTCATTGTCTGGACAGGAACACAAAAGACCTCATTCCAGTACAGCTGTGTACCAAATAACTCCATCTGGGCCAATTAGTGAGGATGTGTGGGCGGGCTCTGAAAGTCAGGAAAAAAAGGCCTCCTTGTACCCTTAGCTATCTCTCTTCCCAGTGCTCTCTTTTAACAGGAGACCTTCATTTTTGCCACCTCCCATGGCAGGCCAAGTTCTCTGCTCTTACCCTGCCTTTATGAGACTATATTCCAGTGTTCAGATACAGTGCTCAATATAATTCAGGAGTCTTTCTGGCAAACAACTAGGGCATTGAACATAATGAAACGTTTCATTGCCGGCAATGATGGGCCTATAATGCCTCCCCTAGGTTTCCAGAAGCTTGGGAAATCGAAGCACATGTTGGATATCACAAAGCTTCCTGTCATCTAGGACTGGTGAAGCTCATCAGGTTTTGAAACCTTTGACCTCTCCTAGTTGGGCCCTGGGTGGCTAGGTTTTGGGGTTGTACACAGGGCCTGGGTGCTGACCATTAGCTCAAAGCCAAAGTCTTTACCACTTTGTCACAGCTTCACTTCTGCTTTCTCTCTGTGTGTGAGTGCGTGTAAGTGCATGTGTGTGTGCATACACTAATCCTGGAGCTTGAACTCAAGACATGAGCACTTTACCTAGTTTCTCTTGTACAAGGTTTGCCCTCTCCCACTTGAACCACAGAGCCACTTCAGGCTTTTTCTTACTGATGTGGTTCTGAGAAATCAAACCCAGGGTTTTATATATGCAAAGCACTCTACCCTTAAGGCACATTCCCAACCCTCTACTTCAAGTTTGTTAGTTTGTTTCTGTCTTTGTTGTTGTTGTTGTCATTTTAGGAGTTGAAATCTGGGCCTGGGTGCTGTCCCTGAGCTCTTCAGCTCAAATCTTGTGCTCTACCACTTGAGCCAGAGAGCCACTTCCGGTTTTCTGGTGGTTCCTTGGAGCTAAGTGTCTCAAGGACTTTCCTGCCCAGGCTAGCTTTGAACCATAATCCTCAGATCTCATCCTCCTGAGCAGCTAGGATGACCGGCATGAGCCACAAGCACCTAGCTTCCACTTCAGGTTTCTTAGTGGTGAATTGGAGATAATAGTCTCATGGTACCTTTTGTGTAAGGGATAGTTTGGAACCCAGATCTCAGCTTCTTGAGAAGGCAGGATGACAGACCTCGGTTATAGAACCCTAAGATGTGGCACTCTGCTGCAAGGGGGTCCTTGGCTCCATGTAGTGGAGTGCTAGCCTTGAGCCCAAGAGTATGGCTCAGTGCCTAGGCCTTGAGTTCAAAGTTCATGACTTAGAAAAATCAAGACAAAACAATTGTCTCCTATAGACACATCACTAGTCTTCAGTAGTACATAATTTTGTCCCTGCCATGGGGACAGATCTGAGCCTCAATATTCTTTTCTTCATACTCATGTCAGTTGTGTAGTTCTTACGAGGACAAGATGAAAGAACGCACTCTTTGAAGGACAAAATACATAACACTCTTTTTTTTTTTTTTTGTCGGTCATGGAACTTGAAATCTGGGCCTGAACTCTGTCCTTCAGCTCTTCAGCTCAAGGCTAGTGCTCTACCACTTGAGCTACAGCGACACTTCCAGTTGTCTGGTGGTTTATTGGAGATCACAGTTTCAGCGACTTTCCTGACCGGGCTGGCTTTGAACCACGATCCTCAAATCTTAGCCTCTAGAGTAGTTAGGATTACAGGCGTGAGCCACTGGTGCCCGCCTGCAAATAACCCTCTTTACAGGAGTCAGCACACAGCATCCTGTGAAAGACTCAGCAACCAGCACCCAATGCAGGACTCAGCACACTGCACCCTGTGAAGGACTCAGCACATAGTATCCCGTGAGGGCCCCAGCCCCCCAGGAAGGACTCATCAAGTAGATGTATCCCACAAGCTGTCATTAGTATTAGGGTACTTGCATCAGTATCACCATTCTTTCAGAAATACATCACAAACAGCACAAAGTTCACATCTAATGATTCAGAGGGGTATTTTGGGGGGGGATGGGAGTCAGCCACAGGGATTGCACTAAAATGTTGGGGTTACTGTCCTAAGATCTTTTGCTCAAGGCTAGAGATCTATCCACTTTGATCCACAGCTCAGAGTTTCACAGACATACCGCCAGGGCTGGGTTTTAAACCCACCAGTGTCAGATCTTAGCCCCTGAGAATCTTGGATGACAGGGGTGAGCAAGCCAGCAGCATCTGGCTCTGTGGGGCTGAGTTGCAGTAGTATACCTCTGACTAAGTCAGTTTATATGGCAGCTGTAAGCACCAGACTCCCGGCTTGCTCTGTGATGAGGTACCCATCTTGGACCTTGAGTAAGAGTCTAGACACAGTCCCTAAGCTTTTATGCTCAACACTAATGCTCGACTGCTTGAGCGAGAGTACAACTTCTGGATTTTTATATGCATATGGTAGTGAGGAATCGAATCCAGGGCTTTGTATGTACTAGCCATCATTATACCACTGAGCCCTAGGAGTGACAAGTGTATGAACAGATAAATGTGTAGATTGGCATATATGTATATATATATATATGTATATATACACACACACACACATACATATATATACATATATATGTATAAAACAAGAGAAAGGTGTCTGTATAGTATGAAATTACATATATTACTACCCATTATTGACAATAAAATTATTCCTTCCATTTTTAAGTATCATGGTTGAATACATAATAAAGTATTAATTGAAAATTAGTCAATGTAGTATAATTGTTGTGTATAATTTTATAGTATACTCATACAGTAATTACTAATTTGTTACTGTTATAAAATTACATTCCTATGGATGTACATGGGAATGGGTTTCTTAGAATCTCAGGCCAAGACTTAGTGGCAGTCCCTGGATTCGACCTCCAGGGCTAAGTTGAGGTTTTGGCTATGGCTTCCCTAATAGCCAGCCAATCATCAGCATGCAATGTCATGTACACTTTCTGGGCCTTGTCATTTACACGCAGGATGGTCACAATTCAAAGGGGAAAAAATGTAAAACCACCTTCGTGTATTTCTCCATTTTATCCTTCTGCATTTTATTTTATTTCTTACCAACCCCGAGATTTGAACTTGGATCCTAGGATCCCAGTGTAGCTGTGGCAGAGATGCCAAGACCTGAGTTCAAGCCCCGTGCTTGGCAAAAATAAAATAAAATAAAATAAGGCCCTGGTTTGGAATTTGCACCATTTTTCTGGCAGGTCTGGGATTTGAACTCAGCATCTGGGTATCTCTGTGGCACTGTGGGTGAAGCGTAAGCTCACCGTCCTTGAAGACAAGAATTTCAGACCAGTTCCCAAGGCCTGAATTGAAGCCCCAGCACTGGAAAAATACATACATGAGCTTAGCGAGTATGGCACTTATTACCCTTATTCATTTAGTATTATTACACATATAACATTTCATTTATTACATCCTATCACACAGGATATATTTGCATATATGAGACCCAGGACATTTTTTCAGGAAACAAAATGTGTCAAAAGTGGCTTCTTACTCCATGAATAAATTTTTGGCAATGCTGGGATTTCAAATCACAGCCTAGAATGCCCAATCCATAAATGGGGTCAGAGTTTTAGCACATCAACCTCTGACAAACTGAGCTGCCAGGAAGTTCTGAGGACCTGTGGTCAAGCCACAATAGTGCCATATATATATATGTATATATATGTAGAGAGAGAGAGAGATGTGTAGATTGCTGTATATATATGCATATATATATATATATATGTAGAGAGAGAGAATGTGAGAATATCATTAAATTATATATATATATATAGTTACAAATAATTAGTTATTAAGTTATGTCTCCATTTAATGAAGTATCATAGTTGAATACTTATGAAAGCATTCATTAAAAATTAATCAATATCCTTCCATTAGGGGAATCATAACATGGTGCTAGAATGGAAGATGTAAATGCAATAAATTTTGTGTGACTTTCTAAAATAGAATCATGAATTAACTGCAAATTTAATTATTTTTATAACATTCCACTAGCATTCACATAAATAGGAATGAGTTTGTCAGGATCTCCTTCCATTCGTGTGTGGCAGTCCTGGCATTCGTACTCCAGGCCTGGGAAATTGACTTCGAATGCAAACCATTTGAATGACACTGAAGATTTCAGATTTTCATGATTAAAAAAGAACAAGAAGAAGAAAAGAAAGCCACGTGTCAGAGGCTCCTGTATGTAATCCTGTCTCCTCAGGAGGCTGAGATGTAGAGATGCCAATTTTAATTCAGCCAGGGCAGGAAAGTCCGCAGCACTCTTATTTTTAAGAGGTCACAGGAAAATATCCCTATGGGTTGTGGCTGTGGCTCAAGGGCTGAGAGCTACCCTTGAGAAAGAGGAGATCAGGGATAGGGCCTAGGCTCATATTTCAAACTCAGTCCTGTCAAAGAAAAAAAAAGATGGCAGTAACTACATGTCTCTGTGTATTTATGGATGATGTGTGGATGATGGGAATTCAGCAGTTTGCCCATGACCAGATCCCCAAACTGGGCAAGCTGCGACAAGCCATCAGAGAGTACTAAGTCTGAGCCTGTAGCTTGAACAAAGTATCCTTCTCTGCCATTTAATAACTGAAGGCTTGCCTTGGCTGGGGTAAGCAATGGGTGCATTATGTTCTTGCTGAGTTGTCCCACTGGAACATCTAGCAGCTAGCCGCTGCCTCTAAGGGAGACCACTGTTCCTAGGTGGTAGGAGTTGTGGAAAGTTCTGGCTCCATATTCCATAATACTCTGTAGTATGTGAGCCTAGATCTCTGAGGACTGGTGGCTATCACTCATTCATCATTCCTCATTGCCGAGTTTCAAACTGGTCCCAAATGCTGGAAAAGATATGAAATGGCCAGCGAATTCTTTTTTTTTTTTTATACAGTGAAAGCAGGGGTTATACTGTGGGGGAGAGACATACAAAGCAACAAAGAATAATTTTATAATTGCGTTAGAAACAAATGCATGAAAGAAAAAAACATTTAAATACATATCTAAGGGTTCATTTTCCTAACATCATATTATCTGACCTTTTCTGCTTGACTCATACATATACTAGATATTGCAAATAAGGGAAATCATGGGACCTATGTTTTTTGGGCTTGGCTTACTTCACTTAATATAATTTTGTCCAAGTCTTTCCATTTCCTAAAAAATGGGGCAATGTCATTCTTTCTGATGGAGGCATAGAATTCCATTGTGTATATATACCACATTTTCTTGATCCATTCATCTACTGAGGGGCATCTGGGTTGGTTCCATACCTTAGCTATGGTAAATAATGATGCAATAAACATAGTTGTGCTGGTAGCTTTAGTGTGGTCTTGTTTGTAAACATTTGGGTAAATGCCCAAAAGTGGGACTGCTGGGTCATAGGGGAGCTCTATGTGGAGACTTTTGAGGACCCTCCATACTACTTTCCAAAGTGGTTGAACAAGTTTACACTATCACCAACAATGAAGTAAGGTTCCCTTCTGTCCACATACCCTCCAGCATCTGTTGTTATTAGAGTTCTTGATTTTTGCCATTCTAACTGGCGTGAGGTGGTATCTCAATGTTGTTTTGATTTGCATTTCTTTTATGGCTAGGGATGTTGAGCATTTCCTTATGTGTCTATTGGCCATCCTTCTTTCTTCTTCAGAGAAGTTTCTCTTTAAGTCATTAGCCCGCTTATTTATTGGGCAGTTGTTTCTTTGAGGATTTGTTGTTGGGGGATTTAATTTTTTGAGTTCCAAGTATA